>NW_022704998.1:204430-255708 GCF_011630105.1 Anneissia japonica | reverse complement strand
GTGTAACAACAGACAGTAACAGTAGGCCTAGTGCTAAAATTTGGCCGTTTGACCAAATTTTGTCGCTAAAAAACAGCTCTCCTCAATTTCTTGAGGAGAGCTGTTAGTAGCTCTCCTGCTTTTTCTTTAAATCAAGGTCTGAAGTCATGTAACAAAAATAATCCTGGGAGCAATAAGAGTAAAGATAACTAAGAAAATTAGAGAAGTTATAGGTGAGGAGCAATACTGAGTGGTTGAGGGAAGGCAAGGCAAAATGCTCTCTTCACTGCACAAGTGAAAGAAGTACTGAGGCCAAGGAAGACATCAAGAGCACAAAATATCTTGGTAGCATTATAAAGGCAGATAGAAAGTGTGATACTAAAATTATGACTAGAATTGCCAGTTGCAAAAAAATGCCTTAATAAAATAAGCAGTACTTTGAAAGAATAAACTGAGTGTTACAACTTATGTCTAGTCAACCTTACTCTTCAGTTATGAATCCTGAACTATTATCAAAGCTATAAAGAGGAGGTTAGAGGCTGTAGAGGTGTTGATTCTTAGGAGAATTTTGAAGATTCCATGGACTGCACATGTTCAATGACCAAGTGTCATAAAAAGCTGATACAGGAAGGCATCTAATAAAACAACATCAGAAAGACACCTAATAAATGTTCTTTGGGAATGTAATGAGATGGGAAAAATTAGAAGGAAAGTATAATTAGAAAAATAAATGGGAAAAAAAACAGAGGTCATTCAGAAAAAATTATCTGGACACTATTGGGAATCATTTAAATGGACAGTACTGAAACATAGCACCAAGGACCAAAATAAATGGAATAGCATGGTAGCCAATGCCACAGGCACAGCACTCTAGTAAGGTAATAAGCAGACAAAGAATATTAATATTATTAAAAATTTTTTTATTTAATTCAACAGTCAAATTGCTTACACTTTAGTAATTGCTTTTCAAATTAATTTAGAAATATTTTACGAAATATTTTTCTTGCCAATTAACAGACACATAAATAATCCAGTTTGCATGAATCTTTTTATTGCCTGGTAATGAATTTATAAATATTTCTAATAAAATATCCATAAATCTTGGAAAACCAAATTGTTTTGAGGTGTGTTTAATTAAAAGTTGATAACTTTTTTTAATCATCTTTAATGAGGGTCAAATAAAATCTGTGTCAGACACTGCTTTCCATTGGGGCCCTCAAACAAGACAATTTAAATAATGCAAGACAACAGCCCCGTTCATATCCAACTATGGCGAGATAATTTTAGTGGATGAGCTAGAAGATCTCGCCATAAGTTTGAGTATGACCGCTCAAGTGTGGCGAGATGAAGGCCACAACTTGACTAAGCCCGTCGAGTAAATTTATGTCGACTAACCTCTTAACCCAGCCTAAAGCCAGTAAACAATTAAACAGCGGGTGGCCACAGGTCATGAATACACCAATCAAATTGAAGCAAAGTGACCTTCCATGCTTCCATGCTATCATAAACACCATTCAGAATTGACGCAGTCTCCCTGATCTGTGTACTGTACTTTAATTTCAACAAGTCTTATTTTGCAAATCATGGCCGAAAAGTCAGTAAAGAAACGCCATCTCTGGACGTATGCACAGGAATGTGATTTAATAGATATCTGGAGGAAGCCAGAAATCACAGAAAAAGTTGAAAATAAATTGTACCGTCAGAAGGCTGGTGTCCACGAAAGGATAGCAGAGAGAATGCGGGACTTAAGCCACAATAGCATAACATCGGCAATTGTTGTGACAAAGTTGAAAAATCTAAGAGTAGACCACAAGGCTGTGAGAGACGTTTTTATTCGTGGGACAGGCAAGGGGTCGGCCAATGTAATAAGGGATAACCCGAAATAGGCATGCCCACACTAGGCCTACCACGTGCTAAACGAAATACTTGGGGGAAAACCCAGTGTAAACCCTCCAGCTGGACTCCTCTCGGCCAGTCTAATCAACCGCCGAGACCTAGACCTAGCTTACGCCTATATTCTCAATCTAGCATAAACTAGTCGCGCGAAAATCAACAGTAATTACCCACCATGCGATTACTTCCTGTCTAATGATGTGTTTTTCGAATTCTGGTAGTCAAAATAACTCACTCTAACCTTAACGTCGAACGCGATTAGTGGATTTAATCCAATTAACTTGGCAAGTAGATTAGCTACTTCAGCTGGCTATAATCCCATATGAACCTAGCTAACATATACACATGATGCTGTACATTAATTATGAGGCCTAGGCTGTGGGGTTGTTTTGGTGATGAGAAAAACACATACTGATGTTTTGGAAGGATTTGAATTTAGTTTCCTCGGATTAGCAGACCAACATCAGGTGAGTCGAATGGCCGAGCGGTTAGCAGGGGCGTCGCAAGCTATAGCCATAATATCGGCGCTGGTTCGAACAGCACGCTCGCCTTTCGTTCTGGTGGTAGAACAAGTCTTCTCGGATAAAGACTATAAACCGTAGGCCCAGTGTATACAATGGCTCGTGTGCACTATAAAGAACCCAGTACATCCTTCGAGATGAGTAGGGGGTACCCCGGTGTACTGGAACAGACAGCCCCTGTTTGTGGACGACGAGAGTTGTTGGTACCGGGTTACCGGGTAGCACAGACACGAAGGGACCCTTAGGAGCAAAGAAAGTCATTGATCGAGTTCCTAGACCACATATCAAGTGCTCTGAGCATCTTACATTAGATGGATATGTGCGCTATATAAAACTACACTATTATTATTATTATCTCACTCACCAAACTACAGTTCCAGTCAATTTGATCCCTTTACTTTTATTCAATTTCTGAAAGGTTTTATTCAGATTTTACCCAAGAGTATAACTTTTGTTTTAAGAACATTAAAGTAAGTACACTTACGCAAGGCTTTTTTTTTTTATTGTACCCAAAAGTATAGCTTTTATTTTAATACCATTAATGTAAGCACACTTACGCAATCAGTTCAACAATGGTCTTGCAACTGCTTCCTACCACATTGAAGCCATTGAGTTCCAAGAACAGATCATTACTCTGAAGCCCAACCTTTTCAGCAGGACCACCTAAATGAATTGAAACATTATTAATCACATCACAAATCAACATATTTCCACAGTAATTTAAATGCTCACAAGAATGTTTAATTTGGGAGTGGGAAATGGTCAGGTGTGTTTTATTACGCATGGAGAAATACCCACAGCTTGCAACCTGCCTCTGATAGTCTTAATCGGCAAACAACTAGGCCTAGGAAAAGTTATGTTGGCTTCTTAAGAATAGCTGTAAAGTGAAAAAAATGTAGGAAATGAAATTGCAACTGACTGGAGAATCAAGCCTTCAACAATAAAAAGGTGCCACATCCTTGAAAATGTTGACACATGTGAGCTTATGGTGATGATAGTTAGGATTAGGCAGTGCTCTCAAGATCAGATCTTCTTTATGGTTGGACATTATGTCTGGACTCCTAACTGCAATGCTAGTCTCTCCTGAACCATCCAAAGGCATTCAATTGTTGATATGAAGGCTAGAATCTGAAATTAAGCTTAAACCAGGAATTGGACTTATACTTGAACATATACTTAAATTTATTAAAATATGGTATATTAAAAAGACTATTATTGGTTTACCTGGCACAATGACATTGACACGAACTGGAAGTGTATCCAACAACGTGAACCCATACCTGCCATCATCTCCACGTTCAATGGTCAACTGGAACACAAAAGAAAATGTATCGAAAATTTAAAAAATATAATAATGCTATCAACTAAAATGGAAACAATGGTTACAATGATGATGATATGTATGCTGCAACTGCCGACAATAATGACTAATACAATGATCAGTTTCAATATCGGCTTTCAAACTTCAAGGTTGGACGTAAAATTCCCTTGCTTGCCTTTTTTAGTGTGTTTGGGCAAGGCACCCATCTCTGGACGTATGCACAGGAATGTGATTTAATAGATATCTGGAGGGAGCCAGAAATTGCAGAAAAAGTTGAAAATAAATTGTACCGTCAGAAGGCTGGTGTCCACGAAAGGATAGCAGAGAGAATGCGGGACTTAGGCCACAATAGCATAACATCGGCAATTGTTGTGACAAAGTTGAAAAATCTAAGACTAGACCACAAGGCTGTGAGAGACGTTTTTATTCGTGGGACGGGCAAGGGGTCGGCCAATGTAATAAGGGATGACCCGAAATAGGCATGCCCACACTAGGCCTACCACGTGCTAAACGAAATACTTGGGGGAAAACCCAGTGTAAACCCTCCAGCTGGACTCCTCTCGGCCAGTCTAATCAACCGTATTATTTTAATACCATTAATGTAAGCACACTTACGCAATCAGTTCAACAATGGTCTTGCAACTGCTTCCTACCACATTGAAGCCATTGAGTTCCAAGAAAAGATCATTACTCTGAAGCCCAACCTTTTCAGCAGGACCACCTAAATGAATTCAACATTAAACATTAAATAACATTATTAATCACATCACAAATCAACATATTTCCACAGTAATTTAAATGCTCACAAGAATGTTTAATTTGGGAGTGGGAAATGGTCAGGTGTGTTTTATTACGCATGGAGAAATACCCACAGTTTGCAGCCTGCCTCTGATAGTCTTAATTGGCAAACAACTAGGCCTAGGAAAAGTTATGATGGCTTCTTAAGAATAGCTGTAGAGTGAAAAAAATGTAGGAAATGAAATTGCAACTGACTGGAGAATCCAGCCTTCAACAATAAAAAGGTGCCACATCCTTGAAAATGTTGACACATGTGAGCTTATGGTGATGATAGTTAGGATTAGGCAGTGCTCTCAAGATCAGATCTTCTTTATGGTTGGACATTATGTCTGGACTCCTAACTGCAATGCTAGTCTCTCCTGAACCATCCAAAGGCATTCAATTGTTGATATGAAGGCTAGAATCTGAAATTAAGCTTAAACCAGGAATTGGACTTATACTTGAACATATACTTAAATTTATTAAAATATGGTATATTAAAAAGACTATTATTGGTTTACCTGGCACAATGACATTGACACGAACTGGAAGTGTATCCAACAACGTGAACCCATACCTGCCATCATCTCCACGTTCAATGGTCAACTGGAACACAAAAGAAAATGTATCGAAAATATAAAAAAGATAATAATGCTATCAACTAAAATGGAAACAATGGTTACAATGATGATGATATGTATGCTGCAACTGCTGACAATAATGACTAATACAATGATCAGTTTCAATATCGGCTTTCAAACTTCAAGGTTGGACGTAAAATTCCCTTGCTTGCCTTTTTTAGTGTGTTTGGGCAAGGCACTTTATCTCTGTCTCTCTCCAAGCAGGAGTGCAAGTGGGTATCTAGAAAGCTCATACACTAATGCCTACTAGCTGAAATATTAACAATAATTTGGAATGGATAGCGGCCTTGCTGGCATGATGTGCTATATAAAACTTGCATATTATTATAATAATCATGAAAATTTTCTTGATAAAAATGACAAAAACTATGTAAATGATAAAAAAAAAATAATGACCATAATTACATGGACTAAAAACAATACCGATGGAAGCTTATAGTCTGAATAAATGTTTACAACATTAAAAATACTCACAAACTTTGGTTTCATTTTGGATGTGCTGCCAAGACGAGATCTTGTCCTCTGGATTGCCACAGGCTGATGCTTCCTGACACCAAGATCATGATCAAGCAGATAATACCAACCACTGATCTCCTAATGATATCAAACATGAGCATTTTAACAGAGAATCAAACAACAGTAACTAACTTCCTTTTCTAGATGATTTACCTAAAGTGATGTCCATTCTTGATGGAAACATCCAGACAAAGGTATATTCAGTGATTGGCCACGATTGGATTGGATTGGATTTATTCGGTGTAAACACCAAGGATAGCCCACGAAAGTCTAGAAGAACCCTCCAATTCCGAGACACCTCTAATTTGAAACCACTATTTCAAAGAACCAAATAACAATCTTCAACCTTTTAACACAATACTAGGCTCTAATTGGAGACCAAATCCCAAGACCACCTAAAATGTTCAGGTCCCAAAGTGGTCTTGAAATAGAGGGCAAATTGTAGTTCTAACTATGCCTATATCAAGTACGAAATGTACAAAATGTAAAAATTTGTTATTGTTTGTTACCAATAACATACCTTATGACTGGCTAACAGACTTTGAATACCAAATGACATACAACCTAGAAACTCATTCCTGGAAGAAAAAAACTTAATGTAGGTGTTGATGAAATTTATGTAGTTGTACCGTAAAACCTCGGATTGAAGCCCTAGACTGCTTCTTTTTTTTGCAAACTTTGATGGGCTTCTTTTCCAGGCTACTTTTGCAAAGTAAAAAGGGGCTTCTTTTCAAAATGAATGCAATTCGAGGTTTTACAGTATTTGACCAAGAATTACAAAATAAATGCAATAAATAACAATATAAGAATTACAAAATATTCTACAGACAAATACAATATAGATTACCAGAAAAAAAAACTATTCAATGTTTACAACAAATTGTGCTTGGTTTATTATCGATGAAACAGTTCTACAGTATTTAAAGTACATTGTCAATATCAACAATTCAACATCAACAATACCTAAATATATTTAATATTCTAATTAATTTGCAAGTAAAAATGAAATTACATGCGATTTACTAATAAATTTGAATGTTGTGTTAGTCAAAATACAGATGCAGTATACCTTGTTTATATACACAACTGCTGAAAGTTCACTGCACAAGCATTTTCACTTGCACTCTATGTTAGCTTCATCAGACAAAGAGATTTAGAATTTACATTCCAAAATGGTACTTACTTTGCTCCAATTCGATTGTACACTGATAAAATAATCCTTCCATTTCGTGAAGTTTCTCTAAGAGCACTAAATAAAAAATTAAAAGTTTATCACACCAGAACATTTCCTACAAAATACCTGAAATGAGACTTGATAAAGAAAACTGAGCGAAAATATTGTATGTTGAACAAATAAATGTTGTAAGACACTGAAAGGGTGTTTGAAGAAATAATTGGGTATGAGTAATAAGATACAGATTTTTTAAAATTTAAAAGTGGAAGAAAAGGGGTGATATGCTATTTTTTTCCCCAAGTTTTCAAATATTAAAAAAAAATTTAGAAAATCCTGTACAAAATCCAAATATTTCCTTGAGTATTCACGTGCCTATGCTTATCAAGAGGCTGTCTGTGTAGTAGTCATCTTTGTCAATAGAAGAAAGGGATATTTCAACGAAGACCAGATAAGAAACAGATGGTTTATATTAAAATTTTTACTGTATATACTCACATATACAACAAGGCTTAAATAGCAAATTACAGTCGAAAAACAGGGGGTTGTCTTATACGTGACATATAAATTTTAGAATTTTTTAATTATGATAGTTTTATCTGCGGAACGTCAGTAACATGCAAATTCACTACAGCAAAGAAGCTAATAACTGTTAGTATGAATAAACGCAATTTTAAATGCAGGGAAATGCAAGGGAGATTTTGACGAACATAAAAGCCCATAAAATGGTATTATTTGGAAGATTAGCCCTACATTTGACTCCGTTTTTATCAAGCAAAATACAGTATCAAGACCATAAACAGCAGCAAAAAGGAGGAATTCCGATGGTGAAATGGAGGGGGGGGAGGGGGGGGGGGGTAGTCTTATAAGCTCAACACACAAAAATTGTCCAAAAATGTTCTCCAACTCGGGGTCGTCTTATACATGGATCGCCTTATACCTGAGTATATACAGTATGTTACTGGTCAATTGTGCAATTGTTTTTGCATTTTAATTGACAGTTGTATTGACTGTATTTTAAATGTTTTTTGTGCATTTTAATGGGTGTTTTTTAACTTAAATTTTAATTATATGTACATACATCAACATACACAGCATCAGTAATTTCTTTTTTGGAGATAATAAAATATTCTGATTCTGATTCTGTATATACAATATATACTAATGTACTGTAATAAGATTTACTCACAAATTAAAATGCTCCTTGAACTTTGGATTTCTGTTGTTCTGCATTGGTTTGGTCTTTTTCCAAACATAGTTTGATCTCTTTCCCTTAATACCATCATTTTTTAAGAGCACCTGAGAATACAGAATTATTTGAATACAAATTAAAAAGTCTACATTTACAATAATGATTTTATATAATATAATACGTTATTTCCTTATTCCAACTTGTTGAATGCTGCTGCTAAACTATCTATAGTTTTATACGCAAGCATTATATGTAATACAGTGCCCTTACGACTGTGGTATCAATTGTGGGTATTCATGCTTACAAATATTCTGTTTTGGAATTGACAACTGGGTACTGCACTACAGATAATTATTCCCAAAGCATGCAGACATGCTACAACAAATATCATTATCATTTTTGCAGATAGATTGTGAAACATTCATATTTGTTTAATAGAGACAGTACAGGCCTTGAATTTGGGGATTTTATGGGCAAGGCCAAATGGCCTCCGGTATGACATGATTTTGAAAGGCACCAAGGCCAAATGAAAAGGCACCAAGGCCAAAAATTTCAAATATAAAAGGGCACCAAGGCAAAGTTTGATTTAGCCTCAGTACTAATCTCTCGCGAGTGCCTTGATTCGTAGACAAGCTAGGCCTAGGCCAAGCCAAGCTAGGCCCAGCCAAGCCATCGTTGTCAATGGTAAAATGACTTTGTTTAGAGTATTAACTATTATCGATTCAATGTTGGAATAAACTTTTAGATTTTTGGGGCAGTCGGGAATCGTAAACAGAACAGTCAAAGTTCAAGAAGTTCAATATCTGATGTTGTTGCTCAGAGCGTCGTCATCGGAGAGGAGGCCACACCTCTAAACTGGCCGTCATCAACTAGATTAGCCGAGTTAATTTAACACGCTTGAGCTGCGATGACGTCAGATCGCCCAAAGCTAGCTGCACAGCAAGCACATGTTTACTGCAATTACCACTCGAGTCAGGCGCATGCGCACACAACGGTAACCGCAAAAACAGTTTGTATCAACACACATGGAAATTTTCTCATGTTCTGTCACTGCAACCTTATCTAAGCCTAGGCCTATGCTAGCCTAGGCGACCTACGTTTTTGGCTTTCGTGTTTTCTTTCAAGATTTGAACGTTCTTATTTAGATTTATTTTACGTGTCAAACGATTTATATTAAGCATCATGAGGGCACCGAGGCCAAGGCTGCAAAAGGGCAGGCAAGTAGTGGCTGTCGTCGTGCTTCATTTTCAGGGGCACCAGGGCCAACTGAGAGGGCACGGGCGGCAATGGCCGCTGTTAACACTTGGCTGTCATTGACCATAAGAATGGTTGACATATATGCAGCCATTGAGAGATACCATTTTTGTTGACAAGATTAAAAAAGAAAGATGACTACATGTCACCCAACGTGGGGCCCTCAACAGGTACTCTCCTTTCAGGCCACAAGGATCCTGAAACTCACCATTGGGCAGGGGTGTTCATTTCCCTGTTCAGGTCAAGTCTTGCCTAGCGCAAGACAATAACTGTGACATATAGTAACTCTTGGCAGAACTTCAGTAACTAGATACTAACCCAGTCCTACAGCCCAAATACAAGAGCCTAGCTATTACTAAAATAGATTAGCCTGACCAAGGTACCTAGACTTAACAATAAGGACTTAATCCTAATCCAGTACCTTACTTAATCTAACTTAGCCCTTACTCAAGGCCTTATTCCCAAGCTAGAAATATACAAAAAAAAAAGACCAATAAAGAATTAAATTGAATTACACAAAGCTACTGAGTATACTCTTACCCGAATGAGAATGATGAAAAAAGCAAGAAGGATAATCTCAGTAAGAGAATCCAGATACATGCTTTCTCAGCATACTTACTTTCACGTATGGATTACAGACACTTCTGCCTGAGGACATTAGCTTCCTGGCCTGAATTACTGAAACAGGAAGTATATCATCAACATTAATCAACATCACCACACAGGGAAATAACATCATTTACATTCGACAATGACACTATAAAAACACAACATTGTTTACATTCTACATCACTGATGCATTAACAAAAGTAACAGAATTTATTAGAAATAATAATTTGTCATTATTAATAATTTTTAATATTTTTGTAATATGTTGATTGTGTTTAATAGGTTAAATTAATATTACAAGCAAAAGTATAAGCGAGAGTGAAAACATTAGTTTCAATTACTTAGTATTACATTGTCAAGTACAAAACAATTGGCATGTATGTAAATGTGACCATTTATATTTTATAAATACTTGGCTTATTGTGAAATGTTCGGCAGGCCTGAGGAAAAAAAATTGTGCCTCTGACCATGAAAACTGTCTTGATAAAATGCATAGTTCCAGCACTAAATGTTATCTGTAAACAATATATACACCAACAGTGGTAGTACGGCGTGAGCAAAAAACAAAATCTTTTTATAATTTCAATAATGTTTTTTCTTAACTTTCCTAGTGAAATGTCAGAGGAGATAAAATTGTCTTAACACTGAGTTTAATAAACAAACATTATAAAAATATTAATACAGTATCAGGGAATTCATATTAAGATGCATATTATATTGTTTGTTATAATATCAATCATAATTAAACAATAATTAGTCTGTAAAACTTTCATTGAATATTGTAGACAATAACCATTGATATGATGGCTTTTGAAATGAATACAGAGAGAATTGAAAGTTAGTGTCTACCAAAATAGGATATAAATGGCTTGATTGACCTAATTAAATAACAAGGAAAGATAAAGGAAATGTAATCTTACTATTGATAGATATATCAGACTTCTCTTGGCTGATCAGTATCTTCAGCTGACCTAGTAAAATGAACACATTCTTTTAAAAAAGCACCTATTATAGTAGAAATTTATCACATATTTAACTATTGATTACATGCTAGAGGAGTAACAGAAGAATTGCATCAGCTATAGAGCAAAAATGATGAGTGATTGATGTACATATTTGGAAAATGTAAAGTCAACAGGTAGAACTTTGGAGAGAGGTTTGAAAAGATACTGTGCTTTATTTTATTCTGTATTACACATATTTTTTTAAATAGATGTAACAGAAGAAAAGAATTAACCATATTTTAGGACAGTAGATGATGATATACTATTGGAAGCTAACAATAACACGACAAATTTTGCCAAAAAAAACCAAAAAACAAGAAGCATTAGAAGTTGTACATACTAAAATAATAAAATGTTTAGGTTATTTTCAGGGAAACTTTAATAGGTAAATGACCTACTTGTACTTGGAGCATTAAACAGAAATCAAAACTTTTGTTTCAAATTCAAAGGAAAATAATATATTTTTATCTCAAACATCTGATCTATAAATAAACGTAGTTTTCACCTCTAGCATGTGAACTCATAGCTCCTAACTGCCTCCTCCTGAAAGAGGGAACTCTTCGCATTTTGTTTGAATTCTGCCTCTTCACCCGCTTACTCACATATTCTGATGTTTCTGCATGCCTTCTGGATGAGCATCTTTGAATTCCAGTAAAGTCAGACCTACCTTCTGGTGCCGGTGGCGTTTCGAGAGGGCGTTTTCTTATCAAAGTTGCCATTGGAATCCTACAAATAAGCATATCAAAGAAATTTAATTGATTCCATTCATTCATGTAGAAGTGCAAAAACTTGTATTCCTCTTCATTGAATATTAATTCAATAAAATCAAAGGTAAAATAAGTTCACAATGTTTACTGAAATATCGTGAAATTTAAATAAAATATTATTGTTATTTTAGCTGTCAATGTTTACTGGAAGAGCATAAAACCAATAAGAATTATACTGTTGTCCATATCACACATACATAGATCAATTAATTGCAGACAGTGAGCAGACAAGCAAAACTTGACTGATGCAATGAATAGCGGATTTAAATTGAAGAAACTTTCCACTACCTATGCATGACATAAGAAAAATACTGTAAGCAAAAAAAATGTTAGTTTATCTGTAGTGGCAGGCACATTATCAATATTAAAATTTGTATTTTTTCATTGGAATTTGAACCTTTACTTCCAAGTTGCATTTTCATGTTAGTTGTATTATTATTCTTGATCACATATTATGGTGCATGGAAAGCAGAAATTTTGTTAGTTTAGCATTACATCTTTCGACAAATACTGATAATTACTTTGATTAAAAAACAATTTCAATCTTGTTATTTTGAATATCATTACCGTATAATCATGGATAATTCCTCATCATCATCCTCAATCATGCTAATTGTTGGCAGATATGTATAAATATACTGTAAGTTAGTACTGTAAATTTGTTAATATTTAGTACATTTTTTCTGATTTTTAGGTAGGCCTAAAAATAAAAAGTGTGAGGCCAGCCCTAGCTTAGACTCAAGGCTTATTATTTATTTATTTATTAACATTAGGCCTAGGGCCTATACATTATTTATTAATATTATTATATGGGCCTAGAGGCCTAGGCTAGTTTTTTTTTTTTTTTTTCTAGACCCAGAAAAATCGTGTGGTGTTTTTTTGTTGTTTTGTCTCTGGCATCAGGCTATTTCAATAACTGCAAGCACTTTGGTAGGGCTCCATGGCGTTTATCTATCAACAGCTGGATATATTTTGCTAGGCCCACATTTGCCATCACTCGGTGCACAGAAACAATCGAATTATCACGGTGTCATGCCCCGCCAAGTTTGAAATCTGTGCACTCAATCGTAAAAATAGTATAAATATTAAAATACTGTATTACTGTGTAATATTTACCCATTCTGAACTTAAAAAAATATCCCTTACCTTGATATGACGTTTTCATAAATAATCTAAAGGTGCAATATATTGCTGTGGTTTAGATTAGAGATTATTTAAAATATTGTAAATTTGCTGGAGCCTAAAAGAAACCGAACACCGCGCTGTTTATTTATGGGGTCATTTATTTTATTTACCCTTTGTAGCGCCACCAGCGTTATCATGGTACAGTTAGACTTTGAATGCAATTAATACAGACGCTAATAATATATAGCCTATTTGGTTTAACTTTTCAAAACGGTACTTTATACAATTTCATTTCATATACAACAATAATTAAATAATCTTTACCACATATTTACTTGTATTCCTCTGTTGGTTATCAATTGCAATTCATAAAATGTCGGCAATGTACCATTTCCTAGGTCTAAATCAATCAATCCATCAATCAATCAATCAAGTTGCTACGCAAGAAACAAACCCCGCCTACTCATTACCATATCGTGTTTACCTGGAGACGAGACAGAAAGACAACACGAGAAAGTTGGTTTGGAAAACATACAGACAAAATGACGTCTAGGGAAAAAACTAAAACGTATCTCGCGAAGAAGGAGATACCACAACTGTTTGAGGTAAGCCCGAATATGGATATATGTAATATTATTCATTAGAGTATGTGTATTGTTTACACGTGGTATTGACACTTTCAACCTTCTTCAATACACTGTGAGGAAGCGTGATCTGTGTAGTTACTGTCTATCTTGTTAGTAAAGTACTGCTGTACTGTGTAGCCTATTCACGTTTTCCAAAATTGCAGTACAGAATATAAAGACTAGGCCCTAGTAGTACTACTAAGTTAGTAGACAAAATTTGATACAATAAGAAACTATAATGAATCAAGTCAATATTGAAACGTTTGGCCTTTTATTTGTTGTACCTCCACCTCCATAGTTGCAGTACTGAATAGTTGTCGGCAATTATCCGTGGAAAAGTGATATTATTGCGCTATTTGATGTGTTCTTCCATAATTAACACCGAGTGCCTGTACGGTTAATGACCATGCATGCATTACAGTAAGCTTAGTCAGCATTCAGCACGTGGGAAAGTTGTTTGTGACAACCCAAATCTGTACTGACCCAAATAGCAGGCAAGCTGTACACTGTATGGTCGTTGATTCGATTTACGTAATGCTTGGATACTGTGATTGCTATCATCATCAACTAGGATCTACTGTATGGAACTGAAAATAATCAATTACTTTTAGTCATACTATTTTCTTAGCAATTATGTCGGTATGAATTGCTCTTTTTAATATAAAAGTATATGTACAACAAATTCAAACATATAGAGTAATGAACTTAATGTACTTATTAATAAGGCTGGCTTAGTTTTGTACATTATTTCACAATCATGTAGCTTATCTGTACGCGTACGGCACAGTGTACTTAAAAATGAAATCCATCCTCCTTTCCAAGTCATGGAATATGTTCTCTTGCTTCATTTTCATAGTTAACTCCCTCTCTATTGAGATAAATGCTAAACCAGATAATCTGTTTTCTCCGGTACTATTTCTACTAAATGTCTTTATTCTTTTTAGTGTAGAAAACGACCTCTCAATTGATGCTGTAGATATAGGGAGGGTCAATATTAAAGATACAAGCTTAATTATACAGCTGGGGCAATATAGTGATTAGATTGTTCTCAGTGATGTGATGCAAAATGTTGATCGGTCATTTGTGTTTAAAATCGTCCATCGCATAAATAACTACCAGCTCGGATTTAAGACGAGTCACATCAAAGTCCTCTCCAAACCCAGAGCGGAGTTTATGAAAAGCTATTATTTGCAAAACTAAGTAATAAATATATGTGGTACTTCCAATTTCCTAATGTCAAGCCTCAGTTATTCATTAAATGATTTATCATCATATTTCATCCATTGCAGAGTATGATGACGGGTTTAATGTATTTTAAACCGGAAAACCACCTTGAATATTTGCAAGAGTGCATCACCAAAGCAAAGGACAGCGATGGCCGCTCACTTCAATGGAACACATTCGTTGAAGATCAAGTACAAATGAGAAAGACAAGCCCGTTGCCACCAATTACATCAGAGCCATTAGAACGTCAACCAACGTTCGCCACTGAGCCCTCCCTCTTGGATTTAAAAACTACTAGTCCCCTCCCACCAATTGCATCCATAAATAGATCCCAAAACCTACAACATATATTTGTCATTGGTAAGTTCCAAGTTTTTTGAGGTATAGGATTTGTTCAAATTATGAATTAGTTACTGTATTATGTCAACATATTTTCCTTGAAAAGTTTCTCTTGGAAACAACATCCTAGATGTGCCCGATATATAAAAAAGACTTTACTGTTCTCGAACAGAAATTTTAAAATGCTTGTACTTGCATAAAGTTATTTAAAAAGTAATTCAGAAAATAGGTTTACACAAATGTCACACATATTTGGACTAGAGCATAGCTACAAATAGATGGTCAGTTATTACATAGAAAAATCCTAGAAGCATGCCATGGAATCGACAAAGAAGTTGCGAATCTGTCGTGTGGGAAAATCTTTTTTTCTATTATTTTTGTGTCTACTGCCCAAGGGGGAAGTAGACACTTTGTTATCTTCTGATAGTTGACCTTTTAAGAATAAATCCGGTGGAAGAATGATGGGATGGGTCATGAGCTAAAGATAAAAATGAAAAGTAAGTTTACGAAATATGCCATGCTAGACAAAACCTGTCCAAGTTAAGTTATCAAGTGAATTTGCCAACATAGAAAGTTGCTAGATAAAACCTGTCCTTTAAAGTTCACTAAAAAGTCACAATATAATTTGTACAGTTATTCAAGCTATTTTATACCTCCATGATTCAAGTGAATGGCCAACACAGAAAGATGGATGAGTTACAGTAGCCTTAAAAAAAACTTATCAAACAGTAGACACACACTTCCACTGGGAGCCTATTTTTTAATGTTATTTTGATTGTCCTCAGGTGGACCAGGAAGTGGTAAAGCTCTCTTGTGTGAGAAGCTGGGCAGTAGGTATGCTGAATATCATCATGTGTCAGTTGGACAAATGATAAGAGACAAAATATCAGCCAGTAAGGAAGATGATGCCCACATGTCAAACCTCAAGTCCATTGTAGCCAAGGGTCAGTTACTATCTGAGGTAAGTCCATGGTTTACATAACAATCATTGATTGATAGGCCTATTTCCTTCATTTAATTTTTAGTTATTGCAGTAGTAAATATTTAGAGTCAATTTCCTGTAACATAAACTTTATGCATGTTGGTATGAACTTTGGCTTGCAGTTAGTGGCATATCTAGGAAACTTAAAATGGGGAGCTGATTGGGGGGGGGCCGAGGTTGGAGTGGGGAGGCTCGATGATAAAGTGGGAGGAACAAGGTCACAAAATAAGGTGATATGAGGTGGTTTTTATTACTTGAGAATGATTTTTTTTGGCTTTGGACATTTTCAATGGGGTGGGGAAGAGGATCGGAAAGCTATTATTTGGAGCCATGCACCCCAAGATAACCCACTGTATGTAGTATTTCACCATAGATATTTCTGTTAGGTTCCTTTAAATGAGAAATCTTCTGATCACCTACTCTGTTAGAAGTGCAATTATAGATTTAATCCTAGGATATGCAATGATTTTTACTATAAAATTTATTTCATGCTGTTTAATAATGATAATAATTAATGATATTTGTTAATTATAATACACCATAGATATTTTTATTATGTTAATTAAGATCATTGTTCATAGAGAAATCCTCTGATCTCCTACTCTGTTAGAAGTGAAATTATAGATTTAATCCTAATATATGCAATGATTTTTACTATAAAATTTCTTCCATGCTATATAATGATGATAATTAATGATAATAATTAATGATATTTGTTAATTATAATACACCATAGATATTTTTAGTAGGTTAATTAAGATCACTGTTATAGAGAAATCTTATGATCACCTACTCTGCTTTTGAATGGTGATGATAAATTAGATTCATCATTAAATTTACAGTGTACTATTCTATTAACTGCTAATCCTTAGTACCGTATGTTAAACGTATTTTATGGGTAAATCTAGAAAAAAAAAACACTCCAAAATTGATATTTCAAAAGGGAGGAGGGTCACATATTTATTTTCTAGTTCGTCTTATTTCAATACATGTCATTGTATGTACTGAAATTTTAAAATGTAGTGGTAAAAGGGGGGGTGGGGGATGGAGCACATATCCCCCATTGGATCCGCCCCTGTATAAAAATCAAATATCTTAAAAGCAAAGATACTTCAGTTCAAACTATTATGTTTTTAAGCTTATTGTATTATATAGACAGTATATTTTTTAGTGTATAGAATTAAATTTTATTTCATAGCCAGTTACAAAAAAATCTGTGTTACATTTGATAATTTTATTTTTTTTTGTTAAGTACGGACATCCAGATCTTCTTCTGTATCTTGAATGTGATGAGCAGATATTGCGATACCGACTAGAAAAGAGGAGAGCCATTAACAAACGAGAAGATGATACTGCAGAGGCAACTGAATCTAGATTGTCAATATTCTTAAAAAATACTCCCTGTCTCTTTGAACAATTTCCAGATGATATTAAAAAGGTCTGTTCTCCTTATCTCTTTATCGTGATAATTAATACTCATTATTAATTGTTATTATTTTATTGTTATTTGCTTTTTCTTCAGTTGCCCTATGATATTTCTCTGTAAAGCACATAGGGGCAATGTGCAATATGCACTATATAAATATAACATTATTATTATTATTATTATTATTATTATTGTTCATATTAATAAAACGATATTTACTTTGAGCAAAAAACAATTGCGAAAAGCTGAACTGGAAGAAAGTGGTGGTAAGGCTAATGGCTTGATAAAGCCGAAAAAGCCAAAAGAAGAACTGTTCATATACATTGCATTGAGCATACAATTTTATATCCAATTAGTATATGATATACCTCAATCAGTATTGACTCCTTTTATTCATTTTATTTCCTATCAATCCTTGGTATTATTCACTGAGTTCTTTATTTATAACACTGTTTTAACTTTTTTATTTATAATCATTGTAAATTTATTATTATTATAATTACTGATTTTGTTGTTTATATTATTATTGCCTTTGTTATTTTTATTACTATTATTATTATTGTAATTATTTAGTGTTAGTCAAGTCAATTCTTTATTTACATCTGACTACCATTGCTTGTTAAATATCGCCCTCTATAGGTGGATGCTGACAGAGATGAGGATGAGGTTTTCTATGATGTTGCAAACATGTTTGATGAATTGTTCTACTCGCCCAAGACACCAGAAGCTGCCAGTGGTAAGCATCTCATCTACTTAAGACTGCTCCACTGTGTAAATAGTACTGTCTTTTTGCTAATAATATGTCTTATTTTTGTTAAATTCTAAGAGAGAAGTTGTGGTATGACAAAATTAATGATTTTTATTACTGTTCATTTTCTAGGGGTGCTATCTGTCATACATCTACAACAAATAATATATTTATTTATATTTATTTATCTAAACCTTCTTTATACAGGGTATAATTATTCAATAACTAACATTTCTTTCCAATATAGCCCTTACAGCTTCAGGAATTTATTCTTTTTTTTTTCTTTTTGAGTAATTGAATTTCAGCAAATTAAGACAATTATCAGTTTGTTTTATTAATTTTATATACTAAAACATTTATTTAATTTATGTATTCATAATTATATTGAATAATTGAGCTAATGCCATTTCTCATAAATAAAGAAAAATTATAATTATAAGTAATTAATTGATAAGATTTAAATATTTCTCCAAAACATAAAGTTTAAATACAATACTCCATAAAATAGGAAAAAAGCTATTAAATAATTCATTTTAATCATAGTAAATAGAAAAGTGGTAGATGATAGTGATTTGATGATTATTTTGTTGATGATGATGATGATGATGATGATAACAATAATGTTTTTATATATAACTTTCTGTAGTTGATCTGAAACTGAATGCAAAGTCACCACCACTCCCACCAATTTCAAACTCTAGAACTAAAAGCACTGAAGAAAATAAAGAGGTAAGTAATCATATCATCCCAATGCAATGGTAGTAATTTTTTACTTTATATTATGTATAAAGATGAAATGTTGATTCTCATCCCTTTCCCACAGAAAGAGGAACTCGTTCAGCTTGCCACTGAATTACTGGATACAGGAGCAGAGAAGGATGAACCCATTCCAGAGATAACAGACAAACCAAGGACAGAAGGTACCTTTCATGTTTTTTTAAGTATTTTTTTATGGCCTAAAAAAAGAATAAATCTTCTTTAAGAAGTACTGCAGTGGCCAAAGGTCTTGAAAAACATTTTTTAAATACAATTTAAACATTCACCTAAAGAACACAAAGTCAATATTAAAACATCATAAAGATAAACATGTAAAACCAAAGTTCGAAACGTCCACTGATTAATCTCAAATAAGAAGGTATAATACATACTCCAAGTATTGAAATGCACGCCATCGTGTTGGGATTCAATATTTCAACATTAATTATGTCATCATCAGTCAATAGTTTGCTTTATTTGTGTTCTTGTGGCAGTATTTTTGGAATATTCCATTTGTAGGAAGGGGTGTGGAACATTTCAATGTATTTTATGTTGTTTTGAATGAAAATCATACTATTAACATGAAAATAGGATGTAATTTCAGCAAAAAAAATAAATGCCATTTACAATATGATTTGTATATTATAAAAATCATACAAAGCATGATATAATAATTTAGATAATTATTTATTTTTTTCTATTTTTATGTAGTTATTGAAGAGGTACTTGAGAAAAAGGAAGCTTACGTTACCGGTGAGGATGACCAAACACTTCCTGATTCAGAAGGTAAACATAATTTTATTTAGCTTCATTTACCCTCTCTTATATAATGGATTGTTCCACCCACGTTCAGCCTTATGTTGAAACTGCAGTACCTATTCAATTGAATCTGGTGTATTGAGACTAACTATAGCAACTACTCCTCTAATTACTATGGTGATATGAATAAATGGGTTTGGGGAATTGAGGAAGTAAAACCAGGAAGTATATATATAGTAACCATTGTCAAAATAACTGGCTGGTAGCAGTAGAAGCACACTCACCTGGGACTACAAAACATGGGCAAGAAACTGTCAAAAGGTACTTCAGGAGAATCTTTAGGCCCTGCATAGATTAATGATGTTTGTTGAGCAACACAAACCAATGTCATGTTATTGTTAATGCGTCGTTGTGGCATGCCAATTTTTGGACTTAACTTGTGAATATTATGCAGAGATTGTTCTTAAGTTGTTTTTAATATTGCATTGTGAGAATCATGTGACCTTGTGACATTTCCCTTCCATTTTGCGCTTTTCTTTTTATTAAATGTAGGGAAGCAGCAAAGCAAGGACCAGGAGGTTGCCACTCCCACATTGAAGGATGCCAAGGTCATATTTGTCATTGGTAAGTTCAGATTCTCTTATATATTTGTATACTGCTTTAAATGGATTATCCTCCTATGTATCTAATTGGGAGTTTCCACTTATAATGATAAAAATATATAATAATATATATATATGAAGAGTTCATATGCAAAAACAGATAAATCCAATTTTTTAGTTTCGAGATAATTATGTATTTTTAATAAGCCTTCTTCTAAAGATCAACAAACTTAAAAAATGCAGGCTCTAAATCGATACATATGTAGGATCATACTGTTAAAATTTGAAAAATGTAAACTTTCATTAAGAAAGATAATTTGGTGATATTTATTTTGTTTTGCGTCAAAAACAGATAAATCCACCTCCTGATTTTTTACAAATCCAGCATCAGCAGGAACTGAAATGTAAAACCATTATTACCAATTAATTTACTATTCTAAGTTAAATAGAAACTCATGTTGAGACAATCAAAACCAGGTCTGGATGGTTATGGTTGGGGGTGGGGGGAGGGAGGTACGCTTAATGTCATGTTTCTGAATTCAACCCTGCTTGTTTTTGTATTGTAGGCCTATGTGCTTTATAACATTAATATTATACTGAGTGTTATTACTTGGGCTATTATTTTGAAAGAATAAAACTCAATGGTGTGGTGGTACCAGGGAGAAGGGGTGGGGAGGGCAAGGCTTATTATATATGACACATATTGAACACAAGGAAGATCGTTGGTAGAAAGTGAAGCCAACATGACCGTGTGCATACGACAGGTTCAACATTTTCCTCACCACTTAGGCCTACCTAGGCTTAGGCCCTAGGCCCTAGTTCTCGTGGCCAAGCTTGAACAGAATTGCCTGGGCACCGCTGTTTTTATGTCCCAATGGTGAGAATTCAACACAGGCTTTTCAATATCATTGAAATTATCCATTATTTATAAAGTATTTACTAGATTTACGTCACACTATCTGTGCGAGAGCAGTGTTAGTTGCCTCAATTCAGAGCTGCACGCTGATTGGCTGAAACAGATATATCGGCCTTTGCCAAAAACATGGAATGGTGTTTATAGGCTTTTGCAAAAAAACGTTCGCCTGTCGTGCAAAATACGTTGGTTTCATAATTAGGATCGTGGCAACATAAGCTAAAAAATGGCTATATTGATTCATTTTTGACGGAAATGGCGTTTATCGGTTTTTGCGTATGAACTCTTCATATATATATATAAGAGCAATGCCCACTCCAAGGAAATTGCCTGGCCTCTAACATCATCTACAAAGCAAAAGTGGAAAAGACCAACGAAGACGACCCTAAAGTTTACATCGGACTGACAGAGCCACCCTTCAAATCCAGATACTACAACCACACACAATCGTTCAAGAGGGAGAAACACCAACACAGGACCGAACTCTCCAGATACATATGGGAACTCAAAAAGAAAAATCAACCATTCACCATCTCTTGGTCTATCATCACCAAAGCCCAGGCATCCAACAACAAGACGAAACGATGCGACCTATGTATATCAGAGAAGCTTGCCATCATCAACGCGTGAAGGACGGGACTCCTAAACAGAAGGTCAGAACTTGTATCGAAATGCCGCCACGAAAACAAGCACTACCTATATATATATATATATATATATATATATATATATATATATATATATAATGTATATATAGAGCATCTGAAGTGGCTATACAAAATTTTCTTGCACTTGACAATAATAAATATGATATTCTTATAGGAAATCATTGCAAATATAAAACAAGGAAATTCCACTTCCATCAATGTAAAGAATTTTGTCTAAAATTTATGAAAAATCACATCACTAATTTTATATAAAATATGTATGTAAAAAAATTTATTATTCATTAATATGTACAGTATGAATATCTATATATTTATTATTTCAAGGGTGAATACACAAATTCTCTGTATGCTGTTGTCAATCTAGTATGTGCTTTAGGAATATGTGGGATAACATTTTTCAGTTTTGATCTCACCTGTGTAATGGTGACAGTTAAACTAATTACATTGTTTCATGTCTAGTAATGTCATGGTCTATATTTTCTTGGTCAGAATTTTAAGTTAGTAAATATTTTTAAAATTACATCATATTTGACTTATGAATAAAAGGTTAATTTTTATTTACATGACCTTCAGGATGTTTGTAAGCTATTTGACCCCTAGAAAGATGCTGAAAGCTAATTAATATTCCACCAATGTTAATGAATGTATAGGATCTAATTAATATTTCACTAATGATAATGAATGTATTGGATCTAATTAATATTCCACCAATGATAATTAATGTATTTTCTTCTTTTGAACTTGTATTATAGGAGGACCCGGATCTGGTAAAGGTACTCAATGTGCGAAACTTGTAGAAAAATATTCATTCATGCATCTTTCGGCCGGGGACCTTCTGAGGGCAGAGGTGAAATCTGGGTCAGAACGAGGAAAGCAATTAACAGAGATAATGGAAAAGGGTGAACTAGTTCCTCAGGTTTGTACATTATTTTTTAAATTATATTATTTTATTGGATTTATGTCAGAAGTTTATTCCCATTTCCTCTTTTTCTCTCTAGCCGGAAGTATAAATCTGGTAGAATATTGATGTTCTGGTAGCACTGTGTTTACTTTTCTTGTTATGCACAACTGAACCACTGAGTGAGTCAAAGCCTTAAGCCCTGAAAGTGTCAATCAGTATATAGACAGCATATAAAGAAGATATATAAATGTATTTGTCTGTTAACAATATACTGCATTAGAAGTACAATTAGTTATACTTCCTAGGGAGTGGAGAATATTGCATACTATGTATATTTTTTAATTTATTGATACACTTCCCAGCAGTGGTGGCTCCAGAAATTTGCCAATGTGGGGTCCAAAATGTCTGACAAGTCGGTCCAAACCAAGGAGCCGACTAGAAACTCGATCAGGGTTTGTGAAATAAAAATCCTTAGTAGGGTTCTTGTGGGGGAGGGGAGTTTTTATGGCATACGGTTTGTTAAACAAATCTTAGGCATTTATTTGTTAATGTTAATGTTCCTTTGAATATTGTATTCATGTTCAGTGGCATATTCTCCATATCCCTTTTGTTTCCCCTAGATGTGGGTATTTGTGTTCTATTTTATTAATGGAAAATAATAAATATTACAACAATCAAAAGCAATTAAATGAGGAGAATTATTACCTGCCCTTGAATAAATTTATGAGTATAGCCAACAGATGGTTGTGATCAGAAGAATAAGTCTTTGCTCATTATGAGTTATCAGACAGCCACTTGTTCTGATTTCGGAGTTGAGGAGGGTGGGGTGGGGGTGGGGGTGGGTGTTTCACTGCACTACACTTCATCTAGACATGTTTACCCAACACATCGTTTTTTGGGGGGTTTTTTTTGTATTTTTTCTTCCCTACACATGCAGTGAGTATTGATTTTGCAGAGGGCAAGGGTTTTTACTACACTACATTTCATCTAGACGTGTTTACCCAACACATCGTTCTTTTGGGTTTTTTTCTTTCGCTACACATGAGTAATATTGATTTTTCAAATGGAAGATAGCTTTGGAATATTATATTTTCAAATTGAATAGAATTGAGCTTGAGAGGCTGACACATATGGCTTAAGCTGTTGCAAACTGAAAATCAAATCAATGTGGGAAAAAAAAATCTAATTAATTATCTGCATTTTATTAGACTGTTATTTGTAAATGTTGGAGGTCATTACTCAGTTGTTTAGACATTATATTACTGCTATACTTTAATGATATTGATCTTAAACTGACTGCCCTACCTGATTGCATCACCATTTTTGCTGATACTTTATTCACTGCTCCACCTGATTATAATCATTTTGGTGAGCCTATATTTATTGTCTATCAAACTTAATTTCATCATCATTTTACTAGGCCTATATTTATTGACATTCCCACCTGATTATAGCTTCATTGTGGTGAGCCCATTTTCATTGGCTATTCTTAATTATTGCATCATCATAAGGATGAACCATCTCATATTTATTCTTTTGAAAATTAAAATATTATATACACCCCCATACACTCCATTCATTGATCATTTTTATTCATCCACTTTGTAAAACAACCTTCAGAACATTATACTGTATATTTAAATGAAAAATACTTCAAAATTGGAAAGTAAACAATTGAAATCTTTGAATTTTATTTTTCAAGGTTAGCTCAGCTATTAATAATAATAATAATGGTCGACTTAAGAGCGCATATCATAGAGACCTCTATGCGCTTAACATAAATAAGAGTAATATAAATACTGTAGTTGTATGAATAATACTTTTCCTGTACTTTTTGCATATCACTGAATTTTCCTGGTAATCAGTTACTGTAAGGATTTTCATAATGTTGATAACTTATAATAATAATGATAATAATAGTAATAGTAACAGTAAAAGTGTACATTTATAATAGCGCCAGTATCCATCAAACAAGATGCTCATGGCACTTGATGTGTGGACTAGTTGCTTGTTTAGTGGCTTTCTTCACTCCTATGGTCCCTTTGTGTCTGTGCTACCCATCTGAATCATGTACTGGCTTCTTAATAGTGCACATAAGCCATTGTGTACACTGAGCCTACAGATTTTAGTAGTTCTTATAAGAGACGGTTTGTTCTACCACCAGAACCATAGAGGAGCTTGTCGCTCAAACCAGTGACGATATTATAGCTGTAGGTAGTGCCCTTGCCTTAAACGCTCGGCTAATCGACTCAACTATTATTATTTCATTCCTTCAAAAAATAAATACTTTAATGTTTTAATTTTATTTTGGATTTTTCTACAAAAGTATATCTTTGATTTCATTTGTTTACTGCCCGAATATAATCATGGAGGTATTATTGAGAAGGAGATCACTCGGCAACAGATCCCTTTGACGCGACAAATCTATGTGTTCCCCGGCGTATTACCCTATAATTCACATTTTTTCGTTAGCAACAACTTGGCAACGACATGCATTTATACGCTTCCAGCAGAGCAGTTGAGCAATAAAGCGTTTGATTCTAACCCATTAAATATCATTATAATGAACAATGTTCCCCTGATTAGATTTTTTTCGGACTTTTAGTGTGTTATTATGTGTATATTTGAGGAACGGATTCCGTAAAATATTT
Organism: Anneissia japonica; assembly: GCF_011630105.1. Taxonomy (NCBI): domain Eukaryota; kingdom Metazoa; phylum Echinodermata; class Crinoidea; order Comatulida; family Comatulidae; genus Anneissia; species Anneissia japonica. The sequence goes on along the minus strand of NW_022704998.1, from coordinate 230,343 downwards.
ATGTTAAAATTACTTCTGTGTTCATTATAATTCTGTCTAAAGATTGATTGGTTCGACTACAAAGCTAAGTCAGCGTAAAACTGAAAAATACTCAGATTTTGGATTGATTTTTTGAATAGTTAACCCTCGTTAACCCTAAAATGAGTTAGTTTATTATAATCCTCAATCATTTATTAATTAATATCTGTTAAAATTAGAATTAGTGAATTTTGGCCAATTTATGAAAATTGAAGTTGAAATATACTATACTTTTTAAGGTCATGTACATGTAAATGTTCCATTAAATTCGAAACTTTTTTTGGTGGAAAATATTAATATGTTTGATATTTTATGAGAGATAAATGTATCAGCTTCAAAATGGAAACGATTGCGCAGCCATAGTGATTGACTGTATGTAGTGCGCATCCAGAAAAGAAGGTGCTCTCCATTTTGCCATGTTCAATTTTTTCGTAAACTATGCCTGCTGAAAATTTGATGGCGGGTAACACATCGGACTTCAAAGGCATTGCGCAAACGTTCTTCAAGCACATAGCGCTGCATGCACATAGCTTTCTTCGAGTGATCTCCTTCTCTAATACCTCCATAATATAATCCAGATTTATTTTTGGCCCTCAGGATGTCGTGCTTCAACTTCTCAAGGAGTCAATGGAAGCATCTCTTGCAAGTTCTAAAGTATTTTTAATTGATGGTTATCCTAGGAAATTGGAACAAGGAATAGAATTTGAAAAGGAGGTACAGTATTTATTTACTTCTGACTGGTGATCAATTCCATAAGCTACATTTTAAATAAAAGTGTAAATTTTCATTATGTCAACTATTTTTAAAGATTTTCTTATTTATTAAACCATTTAATTATTTGTATTTATCATTTTATTGTTTGTATTTACCAATTATTTGTTTACTTCCAGATTACTGAATGCCAGTTTCTCCTCTACTTTGAAGTGTCTGATGAGGAAATGACAACTAGGTTACTGAAGCGGGGAGAAACCAGTGGTAGGTCTGATGATAACGAAGAAACAATCAAGAAACGTTTGAGTGTGTTCCATGAACACACCACACCTGTTCTTGATCATTTTAAGGAAAAAACAAAGAAGGTAATTTAGTGATGATGTAACTATGAATAATTATTTTATTTTTGTAATACGTTTACTGTTCATTATTATGATTATTATAAAATTATTATTTTCCTATATGTAATAAATACATGATTTTCAGATGTAATATTTCAAGCAAGCATAAAATTGTCAATTAAGATCATGTGTAGCTTTAAGGTGGACTACTGTTCCTATCTTGGTAACACACTTATTTATTCTTTATACCATTGAATTGTGGTATCCAACGTTGGTTTCCTTATTACCACTTGCATCAATCTCCCAGTGTCATCTAAATCATCCAGGCAAACCTCACTCAATATCTATTATTCTATTATTATTCTATTATTTTTGTTATTGCTGTAATGTGTAAGCATGACCCAAGGGAGACTGATTTGCTGATTAAATATGCCACCCTGGTTAAATAATATCAATAAACAAATTGAATAATATGTGGTTTCTATTAGTTACCATAGTTTCTTTGGTATAAGCCCACCCCTTTGAACACAAAAATGCTCCAATCTTTGGGGGTCGACGCATAACCAAGGAATCCCCCTTTCAATCTAATTTCAATTTTTATACCTGCAGAACCATGGTAGTTAATGGATTGCATAAATGTTTACTATTGCCATTTTTCTTACAGGTTGCTGCTGAATCAGGCACACCAGATGATATCTTTGTAGAAGTTGTCAAACTTTTGGAAGGTCATGGCATTGTAGCTGCAGCAGCGGAACAATCAGAAAAGAATGCCACACCATCCGAAGAACAGAAGGAAGGGAAACCACTGGAAACTAATGATGCTAAGACTGAAGAAAGTCAGCCAGAGGAGACAGAAGCCAAGGCTGAAGAGAAAGGAAATGAGGAAACTACTGAAGAGGCACCTGCAGAGCCTGCACCTAAAACAGAAGATAAACCAGAAGAAGCTGCATCAGAAGATAAGGTAGAAGAACCAGCTTCTGAAGAAAAGGCAGAAGAATCAGAACAGAAAGAGGGTGTATCTGAACCAGTGCAAGCTTCAGAAGAAAAACCAGAACAGACTTCAGAAGAAAAACCAGAGCACACTTCAGAAGAAAATGCTGTAGATAAGAAGGAAGAAACAGAAACAAAGGAAGAATCACCAGAAGAAACAAAGACAGAAGACAACACTGAATCAGCAAAGGATGAAACAACACCAGAAGCAGAAGGAAACACAGGTGGTGAAGAGGAAAAAGTAGAAGAAGCAACAACCGAAGAAACAAAAGCAGAAAATGTACCAGAAACAGACAATACTGATGGTTAAAATTTATTTTATTGATTATACATAATTACATTCTTACCTTTTAAAATGTCTTTAAAAATAATATGGTATCTTTAGAATCAATACTTGTACAATCAGCTAACAAACTGACATTCCATTTGTAAATATTTAATATTAGGGGAATTTTTCTTTTAACTGTTTGTTTTTTCTTTTAACTGCTTTAATGTTTCAGTTATGTAATGTATGTATACAAAACGTTCTTTCTGGTGCTTTATCCTCTCTGTGTTCTCACCAAGTATGGGATTCTACCCAGATTACAATAATTGATCTTAACTGCTCTTACTGTATATTACTAAGTTCTCTATTGAGTTAAATCACAAAATGCAGTTAAAATTACTTTTATCTTACTTTTATCATGTTCATGAATGCTTAGTGAAGATGTAAGCTAAACACTGTCCTTACATGAAATATACACATCAAAAAGTACTATTCACACTCGTATATTTTCATATGATGTCTGGAAACATTGGAAAGTATATATGTCACATATGATTTATATATATAAAACAACATAGAAATAAGTACAAAATATAACTAATTTACCTGTTAGAGTCTGCTCTGTCACTGTGATGTGATCAGTTGGTCACTGATTGTCATTGATTAAATAAACCAAAAATACTCAGATCCAAATAGTTTGTGAATATTCAGATGATTTGCACATATAATGCATATTATAAAACATATTAAGTTATGTAAAATGCACTTGTATAATGCAAATGAAAGACAGTATATTATATAATGCCTATTAAAAAAGTATATAATTGATATATTATATATATATGTATTACATTTGTACTGTATTATATAATACATATACATATTGATTTATATAATGCAGGTTATATAAAATTATATATAATAATTTGTATTATATAATCTGAAATTCAGTACCAACAGTTTTGGTTAACAACGGTTGGATATCAGTGATAGGTGGGGGTCAGTCTTCCTTTATAATTGCTATCATGTTCTTAGATTCATCGCTATATTAAAGTTTTAACTATTTTATTCGCTTTTATAGAAACATTACCTAACTTTTACTCAAAATTTTTTCAAAGATTATACCTTTCACACAATATACAATCATTTTAATGTCTTTTAATTGTTACCTTTATTTGTTCTATATTCTTATTTAATATTCCAAAATCAGATAGATGTGTGTCATTTTTTGTTTTATTTTATTACATAAAATATCAACCATCTTTTCTAACATACTGTTAACAAAAATGGAAACATTTATGTTATTCAGTGTTTTAACAATTTTCTATTTTATTCTACATTTTAATTACTGATTAATTGTAATTATAGTAACTTATAAACCACCATTTATTTTTTCTGATATATGTTCTGGTTTACATTTAAGATATTTAATTAACATTTGTAGCTTACAACTTCAGCCAACAATTTAGAAAGAATGAACTTATTATTAGATAATATTTTATTGACAATGGAACATTATATTTTGTTGACAATTTAATTTTTTTTACAATTAAAAATTAAATCAGATCTACAACCAACATTTTTTTGCTGAATAACAAGAAATATGGCTTGAGATTCATTTTGCTTCTATTGTTTCAGAATTTGTTAAAATTTAGAAAGAATCTTCATTAGTATATTGTATTTAAAAAGTATATTAAAGTTTGAAATATGTTGAGTTGGTCTCTGTTTTCTGTTAGTATTTGTGGTTTTATTAACATTCCTTTCATATCCAAATTATATGATATATATATATATATATATATATTTATATATATATATTTATATATATATATATCTATATTTTTATATATATATATATATATACGATAAAATAAGAAAGGCTGCATAGGCAAATGATGCATAAAATGAAACATAATTTGCCACATATTTCTTGAAAATATAGCGAGTACTTTCGGTGATAAACCTTTATCAAGCTGTGCCAGATAGGAAAACAAATACAACATATATATATATATATATATATAATGTAAAAACATCTAAAAGACAATGTACTCTCATTGAATATTGACTTGCGGGATATAAATTTATAAAAATATAATTAAATAAAACATATTTTGATCGCTCCTGCTATCTTTATCACGTTGCAGTGAGTAAACTTGGAAGATCTAGCATAATACACATTTTGTATATGTTATATTTAACCAATCAGAACCAAGTAAAATATACAATGAGTTGATTGGATCACAAAATGAAAGTGAATTAGAGGTATATAATATACAAATATATATATATACACTATACTATATATGTATATAAGAAGAGAAGAACTAGATTTATATATTTTTTATTCACCAAAGCCAACAGGTATTTTAGTTTATATTATTTACATTATAACTGATTTTTGAATACCCCAGTAGTCTGTAGGACATCTGTATTATTGCTATTAAAGTACACAGTATGCTTGTTTGAGGAACATGTACTATTAAATGCTTTATGTTATGATCATTGTTCTAGTAACATCCATACATGGACATTGTAATCTATGCGTCTTTGTCTGGACTTAGTAACGGCATTACTACTACACTTACTGCAAGCTATTTGCACAGAGTGCAATGAAGCAGAACCTTTTTGTCTTGCTCAGCAGATGGCAAAACAAACTCATTTCTTTATTTACTATTTATGGCCATGTATCACTGCTGAGAAACTGATATTCAGAAGCATTAATTTATCATAGCCTACTTTTGATTTGATTTAAATGAGCTGTATTTTGTAACTACAAGTTGTAGTTATGGTAAGTAATCGCATTTGATTACATTTTACAATATATTTGAGATGACTATTTAATTGATGCTCTGCATTTTGTGTCCTGAACACCTGAACCACCTCTTTTTAGTCCAAGTTTCAATTTCTATTCCGGGCTATGTATCAGTGCTGAGAAAGGACTGATATTCCAGAAGCATTTAACCAGGGAGTTGTTATAGTCACTACAACAACTCCCTGATTTAACATAGCCTACTGTGATTTGATTTAAGTGAGCTGTGTATTTTCTAAATACAGGTAATTTTAATGCCGTAGTAATGGATTTGATTACATTTTACAATATATATGAGATGTCTATTTTAATTGATGCTCTGCATTGTGTGCTGGAAGCCTGGACCACCTCTTTCTTTTTTTTTCTTTTTTTTGTAAAGTCTCGATTATCTTTAAAAGTGTTATATTAATGCAAAGCTATTGAAGTTAGGAAAACTTAATAACGGTTTTTGTGTTATAATGTTAGAGTGTAAAATATTGAAATATTTTATTTCCAATTACTTTATGAAAATATATATATATATATAGGGCTCTGTTATATTTAAATAGTATTCCTAATATTATTCGGCATTCTATTGATTATTTTTGCTGTTATTCAAATAGGTTTAAAGAATCCATTGCAATCATATAAATCGGGGTTTTTTATATGTATTTCATATCTAATTTTAAGCTATTACCTGTATTGCTATTATAGTACCTGTATTGAAAGTATAAAGTAAAAAACAGCAGCATTTTGAGACTAAAAATATATAGTTTATTCTCTAGCTTTCGTCCACACAGCGGACTTCATCAGGAGACTGTACCTGTATTGTAAGTTGTATTTTTGATGTATGTGAGTGCCCCAAATGATCAGCTTTGATGGATGAGCTACCCTCCTTAAATATGGTTGCAAATATAGATAATAAAGATATTAAATAGATTGACAACAGAAATGAGTGAACTACCAAATCTTTCATGGCGTATTAAGTACCGAGACATTGAGGGCCTCCTCCAAAATCAACATTGACAACTATTGATGATGTGTCCTTTGGGTCCAGCCTACCGTGTGGTTTGCGTTGCATGCATGCTCGACTCGGTGGTCTGTTGTTGTGTTCGCTCGAGTGTATGTCAATGGGCTAGCTGGAGGTTTCAACATGTATGGTTCCCCAAACAAACGTAATTTCATTTCATTCACTGTCACAGAAGATGACAGTAAGTCAGTGAAAAGACAATCATGTTGGAGGGTAAGTTTCAAGAGAGTACAGTGGCAGAAAACGAACCCAAAAAGCTAGGCTAGGCCTACTCTGTCCCTAGCTTACTACTACTTTAAGGCCAGGCTTGGCCAGCTAAAAAAGGTTCCCCTAGTCTCTTCTGGGCAAGTAGGGCAGGAGCTGGGCCTGCTGCCTAGCTAGGAGGAGGGCTACCTAACCTATTCTTCCTATTTCTAGAACAAGTTAAGCTTGGGCCAGTGTACTTAAAGGTTACTTATTATCTAGGCCGGGGCTGGCCCACCAGCTGGGCTTTTTATTTACCGCCACAGCAAAATTAGTTAAGCATCCCCTTTTAATTGACCCGTTAATTTATAAAATATTTCACTGAAAAATTTATCTTTTTAATTTTAGGTAATTGATTGTGTTGCATTGATTCACAAAATCACATTGCTCTATGTTCTTGCTCAACAGGTTTGGCGCAGAATGTCAAGGCTACAAAGAAACATAATTTCTATGTCCTTAGCTGTTGGTGTAGTTGTCTCTATTTACATATTATTACACAGAAAAACTTCAACAGGTAGACAAGATCCAATGAATCAACCTCCATGGGGACAAATAGGTGTGGATTATTTTCATTTTGAGAATGATGTACAGCAGGTGAGGTTATTAGCATAATATTTAAAATTAATTTGAGGTGAGCGATTGCATTCCGACACTATTGCTCAACACCACCACTAGCACTATCAACACCATTTACTACCGTAAATCCTTTAAAAAAGGAAAGCACCTTGGTTGAGAAATTTGTACTAGTTAATTATATTCTTTGAATATCTGTCCACTATTAAGTTTTATGATGTAATTTGCATATATATATATATATATATATATATGGGCAAGATTATACCATATCGTACACATAAACCTCAAAGAACATGACATTAATTTCCTTTCCACTGTGGTTGCGTTTTCAGCTTGTCCATTTTGGTTGTGTTGATTTGAGAATTGAATGCTCTTAAATATAGTGTATGTTTTTTTTTATTAGAGAAACGGAAATGTTGGTGGCAAGAAGGATGAAACCGTGATTGATGGTCCTGGTGGTCCAGACATAGCGAATCAGGTTACTAAACACTTCAGTGTTTACATATATTTTTTCACTTCAATTTAAGAATTCATATACAGTAACTAGAATTTCATTATGAAACATGTTAATGATGCCAGTTGTGATATGACAATTGGCTAAAGCCCACACATTTGTGCATCCCTCATTGCTCATCGACGAATGCATATAAAGAAAAATATTTTTTTTTAAAGTAAATATTACTGTGCTGGTAAATCTGATTATAATCCAAATATAATGTGTTTGTACAATGTCACAATATTATATCACTTGATAATGTCACAATATTATTAGGTGACTAGACGTCATTTTATGATGTCATAATATTATGTTTACGTTATTATGAAGTCAGTGATATGTTGATTTTGTCTTATCTTCTATGATGTCACAATGACATTTTGATGACTGTCACATCTCCTTATGTTACAATAACGAGTCACACTTTTCTTTAGGGCGATCAAGATAACAGGGTTGATGAACCTGTGATACACCAACCAGCTGGTGGTGATGATGATGACGGTGAAGATGATAATGTTGATAAGATTGCCAATGAACGACCAAACAAAAGTCAACCAAAATATGGTAAAGTGAGCAAATGTAAGTAATGCATTGTTACATCATCATCATTATTAAATATTATTATTACTATCATTTTTATCAATAATATATTTTTCTTGCATCATTAAAAGCTGTCTCTTATACACATCTAGATGTGTATAAGAGACAGATAATGTACAGTGTGTATAATTGCAGGATGTGCAATCGGGAAGAGTTGTAATTAAGTCAGCATCTGCTAGATTCATTAGTACGCTATCAGCATTGTAGAGTGGAATGTGTGTTATGAGTGCATTGGTAGAGAATTTTTTCACAGTGTCACATGAATCATTAAATGAGGCATAGCCGAGGCTAATGAAAGAGTCATATTTTTCATAGCAGTCGCCTGCAAATGCCATTATATTAACTTCTTCTTCTTCTTCTGTTTAGGAGCAAACTTCATTGTTGAAGGCTACTGCTCCACAAGCTCTAGCTTAGGTTGCAATTTTTATGCATACGGTTTGTTGTGCAGACCCTAACGTGTATTTGCATACAAAAATCAACAATTTTATTTTACTTATCTTAATACTTTAAACAGTCACTAATATTAATGATAATACTAATGATAAAAATAAAGATTAATACATTTAATAATACTAATGTTGTATAATATAGCAGAATACACAATACCTAATAGTTCGCTTTACTTGTTGTGTAATTCAACTGATGTTCTTGTGATGTATTTAAATTGATGTTCAATAACTCTGCATGTAGAATCACATATCCTATGTATATAGGATGTGTTGTTGAATGTTTTTACTAATACTAGAAAGCACAAAAATTGCTCTCATTTGAAGTAACTATTTAACCATGAAAATACCCTATAGGTTAACTACAAGTGGTTGGCGCATCGGTTGTGGCTTGGACTTCCCACCTTGAGGTCGGGGGTTTGAAACTCTCGCTGTGCAAGTCGAGTGTGTCCTTGGGCAAGGCACTTTATCTACAGTTGTTTCTCTCCACCCAGGATTATAAGTGGGTACCTGGTAGGTTCAAACACAACCATGCGCTGATTACAGCTGCAACATTATGGGGCATGAGTGTTGTTCCATGTGCCTGATCCAGTGACCGGGGGTAATAATGTAAAGCGCATAGAGGTTAGTCTACAATATGCGCTATATAAGTCAACAATTATTATTATTATTATAACTAAAGAATGTTAGTACTTACAGCATGTTTTTTATTTTAGGTACCCTAAATAACTAAATATTATATTGAATGTAGAATGTTCCTACTGGAGAGCACAAAAAAGCTGTTCTCATTTTGAGTATTTAAGATTGGAAGATGCCAGCACATTGATCCCCCACAAATATGAGTTTTCCAGCACATTACTCACAGCAGTTCAAATGATAATGGTCCTATCTTATAGACAAAACAAAGTGTATACACTGTAGTAAGTAGTGGCTCCTGAAATTTGCTGACAAGATTGTCCCACTGGTCTTACAGGGGGTCCAAAGCAAGGGGTGGCCTGGAACTTTGGTCAGGATCCTGGAATAGAATCCCTGGTGGAATTAACAAGGAGAGAGTATGGTTTAGGATGGCCAAAAATTGTGCTTTTAGACCAGAATATTATGGACTGGCAATGACAATAACTTTGACTGGATTGGCAAAATATTTTTAGTCTGACATCCTTGTTGTGGCATTGGACAAAGGGTATTAATTTCCCCTGACCCCTACGCTGCCACCGAATATAAAGTATATCAAATTGATTAATAACAGATTTCTTTATTATTTTTGTAGGCCCACAAAATGAGAAGCAGGAAGCCATAGTGGCTGCCTTTAAGCATGCTTGGAAGGCTTACAAGGCATATGCATGGGGGCATGATGAGTTAAAGCCAGTCTCCAAGTCCTGGAATGAATGGTTTAACCTAGGCTTGACGATAGTGGATTCTTTAGATACTATGATCATTCTAGGCCTTGAAAAAGGTAACTAAAATTTTTCTATTTAAAAAAAATATTACATTACTCTATTATTATTATTATCATCGTCATATAAAATTTTTTTATGAAACCAGATGGATATTTTATTTTCCATCATTATTGTTTTATCTTAATTTCATTTGTCTTATTGTTTTATTTTTCTAAATATTCTGAAATAGATAGACAAAATACCATAATAACATTCATTCAACGGTCTGCCTGCTCTAATTGTATAATAAATTTAAAAACTTATTGTTCTCCAGAATTCAAAGAAGCAAGAGATTGGGTTGCTAACGATATGAACATCAAACCACGCAAGGATGTGAATTTGTTTGAAACGACGATACGAGTGTTAGGGGGATTATTATCAGCCTACCATTTATCTGATGAACTAGTATTCTTGGAAAAAGCTGTTAGTTTTGCACTCATCATCAAATCAATACTAAATTGTTTTATTTATATTCATTTTTCTTTTGTGGTGACTAAAATTAAAGAAAATGACAATGAATATGATGATGGCAATTGACATGATGATGTAGATGAAGATCATCAAGTCAATATTGATGATGATGATGACTGGGATGATGGTAGTGATCCTCATCATCAAGTCAATATTGATGATGATGATGACTGTGATGATGGTAGTGATCCTCATCATCAAGTCAATATTGATGATTATGATGACTGGATGATGGATCCTCATCATCAAGTTGATAGTGATAACAATGATGGTGGTGCTGATGACAAAAATGATGATGGGGCGACTTTAAGAACAGTAATAACAAAGGAGAGGCTGGGGATAATAACAACCCCTTTTATTTAATAAATAAACAATGTGCATCTTCTTAATTTTTTTTTTTATTCAGAAGTTACTTGGAGATGAATTATTACCATGTTTTAACAGCAAGTCCAGCATACCTTTTGCTGACATTAATTTAATGACTGGGGTTGCTAAAGCGCCCAAATGGGGTCCAGATAGCACAGTTTCAGAGGTTACAACCATACAGCTGGAGTTCAGGGACCTGAGTTTTACAACAGGTGATATGAAGTATAAAAAAGCAGTTGATAAAGTTAGCAAGCACATTCACAATCTACCGAAGGAAAGTGGTCTTGTTCCCATATTCATTAATGCAAACACTGGTCAGTTCCGTGCTCGTTCAACCATTACATTTGGCGCCCGTGGAGATAGTTATTATGAATATTTATTGAAACAGTGGGTTCAGACAAGCAAAAGTGAGCAAATGTAAGTAATGCATTGTTACATCATCATCATTATTAAATATTATTATTACTATCATTTTTATCAATAATATATTTTTCTTGCATCATTAAAAGATCATCATTAAATTATCAGTATATGGTTTAATCATTTCCATTGTCACTTGCATCCTTATAATATATTTATTATGTTTTTGGGTATTTGTTAAGGATGGTAAGGTGCAAACTGTTTAAACAATTTCTGAAATTCGTGTTGCTATTAGTTCTTTTATAAATGTTCTTACTATTGTTATAAAAACTATTCAAAGTATTATTTAATAATTATGATCATTTTTTTATTGTTTTTTTTATATTAAATAAAATACACAATAAATATACATATAGTGAATGTCATATTTATTATTTTTTTGTAATTCTCAACTTTGTTAGCATTTACCACAATAATATTGCATCATAATTGTTGCCATTTATTACCATCTGAACCATTGAATCATAAAGAGTAATAACAAATAATTATTAAATTTAATAATACCATAAAATTAAATTTTGGTTGTCTTAGGTTTGTTGATGACTATCTAGAAGCTATGGCAGGAGCCAAAGAGAAATTGGTGCGGACATCTGAACCAAATAAATTAACTTTTGTTGGAGAATTGTTAAGTGGAGATCGTTTTTCTGCAAAAATGGTAGATATATTCTTTAAAACTCATTCTAAAGATTCTATATAATCCAAAAATAATATTTGTTAAACAAAATTCCTTTGTTCTGTTGTTTTCCTAGGATCACTTGGCTTGTTTCCTGCCTGGAACGCTAGCCCTCGGTTACAAGAATGGACTAGATGAATGGCATCTACAACTAGCAAAAGATCTTATGCACACTTGCTACCAAACATATGCATTTACTGCGACCAAATTAAGTCCAGAGATTTCTCATTTTAATATGGTACCAGGGGCACGTACAGATGATATAATTATTAAGGTTTGTAATTTCAGTCATGAGTCAGTTGCTCAGATATTATTATGTCCACTGCGATAAAAAACATGTAATAAGAAATCTGTATTTTTCTCTCTTTTGGGTCTGTTGCTCTGGTATTGTAATTTTGTCTTGTTTGTGGGCATAGATACACAGGATTTGAAAGTTTAATGATTTCTTATAATAAAATTAAATTTTTGACTTATCAAGATAGCCACCACAAATTTTTCTTTTATTTTTGTTATGTCCACTGCTGCGATAAAAAACTTTCTCTCACTGTTAATTATGTTTAAAGCGTTTTTAATCTGATTACCCAACTATTTACATCGTAAGCATTTGGATTTAGAACAGAGACCTAAGGACGCCCCCATTACTTTTTGACCATACAAATCCATATTTTTATTTTCTCATCTGCCAAATGTATTTGGCAAAACCATTTTGCTAAATGAGAAAAAAAAATCTTCCAATCCCCTGACAATTTTTTCAAATGAAGTTAGATAAAACAAGGATTTAAAAGTCTTGCTGTGTATACACACAAATGATTTACAGTGCGGGTTAGTTACCTAATGAATATCACATTAAAACCATTTCTTTCTCATAAGTCTGGCATCAAAGGTAGCAATCAAACATTAGGTTCTGTAGCCTTCATATACTTCTTTTGCATCAATTTTACACTACCCCCTCTATTGACCCTATATGCATTTGAACCCTATCAAATAGCTGAATACTTATTTGTTTTTCTTCCCTTCACAGCCTGCTGATGCACACAACTTACTACGCCCTGAAACAATTGAAAGTCTACTATACTTGTATCGTATAACAGGTGATAAATTTTACCGTCAATGGGGCTGGGAGATATTCCAGGCATTTGAGCGCCATACAAAATTACCCTACGGCTATTCATCAATAAGCAATGTTCAAAATGCAAAAAATCCTGGAATTCGTGACAAAATGGAAAGTTTTTTCTTAGGGGAAACCTTAAAGTACCTTTTTTTGTTATTCAGTGATGATAAAGATTTATTTCCCTTTGAAAAATATGTATTTAATACAGAAGCCCATCCTTTACCAGTTCGTGATTTCCTGGGGAAGGCAGTGCAATAAATCATGTTTATATAAAATTTTAAAATTTAAAAGATATGGAGGTATTTATTTTTACGTCTATAAACGAAAAATCCTTTTGCTACTCATGATATCAAAAAAAGCATGTGGACTACGAGATCTCGCAAGGAAAGTAGTGTTTATTTCAGAAGTAATAAAGTATATTTCTTACAAGGAATGGGGTAATTTCACAAGGAATAATGTACAGTTTATATCTTACAAGGAGTACTGTATACAGTTTCACATAGAGTGAGGTATTTATTGCACAAGGAATTAGGTATTTATTTAATTAGGACTGTTGTATTTATTAGGGAATAAGATTCAGTTTATATCTCGCAAGGAATACTGTATATCACATAGAATGAGGTATTTATCTCGCAGGGAATTGGATAGAATTTATCTAACAAGAACCGAGGTATTTATTTCATTTATGTAGCAAGATGATATACAGTATATCTCACCTAGATATTTCAGTGTATAGGGTATCTATCTCACAAGAAATGAAAAAAAAATATGTCTTTCAATGAATGAGATCCAGTGATCGTTTTAGAAGGAATAAAATGTTCATTTTTCAAGAAATAAATATTTATTTCACAGAGAAACGAGATAAATATCTCACAAGGAATGAGATATTTATCTTTCAATGAACTAAATGCTTATCTCACCAAGAATGAGATTGTTGTCTTTCAAGAAATTAGATCCTTAAGAAATGAAATACAGTATTTCCTGAAGACATGGATTGTTATCTTGAAAAACCTCGTATGTTCTCATATAAAGACTGGTAATGAAATTTCATTATTTTTTCAGATTTTATAATTTGTAGTGAAAACATTTAAAGAAATTATGTTTCCAAAAAGGATGCTGTACTCCAAAGAATTAAGGAAAAACATTTTTTTCCATCAAAAATTTAAAATATTTATTAAAGCAATAGACAATCTTTTAAATAGATAATTACTTCATTAAGATTGAGTGAAACTGCAATAGCCGATTCACTGTACAGAAAAATGTTACATGCCTTCCAAGCTAGGGATGACTTGCTAACGTCACCTGCACATTTCGTTCATACGAATGCGTAGGTGAGGTGAGCATGTGTCGCATGTAAAATCTGTTTAACACTGTATATCAGTTGTTTAGCAAGGTTTGTACTTACTTGGGTGAAGACAACTGTATCTTGTTATTCAGTAATAGCTTGGGGAGCCTGTGTAATATATAGCTCATGTCCTTTGTAACATTTTTTTGTGTGTGGATGGTGTACAATATAACAATGTATATTATTTATAGGGGAAAGTATACATGTTATAAACAAAACAATTTAATTATGATGCCATATAGAAAGAGCAATGTACACTCAATTTGTATGGTTAAATCTTAATGAGCAAAATGTTTTTTCAGTGCAGACTTGTTAACATCTGCACTGTGAAATAAGCACTGCAAGCCTACTCTATATATTCAAGGTGGATTAGGTGCTATATAAATTTCATGTTATTGTTATGTTATTATTATTATTATTGTTGATATTATAATTATTAGTAGATTAGCAAGTACCTATTTTTTATGTATAAGGTGAATCTTGATAAACTAGAATGAGTGAATCTTATATCTCTTAATAGAGAAAAATCTTACATATTTCTTTATAATATTAATTTTCTTTATTACAAGAAAATTGAATAATCTGCCTTGCAGATGTTAAATTCCATTTAATAAGTGAGTTATGGGGTCATTCATATTTTTATAATTTTCAAGGGAGTTCAAAACATAACTCTTTTTTGCGGCCATCATCATTATTTTATTTTTTTAAAGAGAGTATATACACAGTTGACCTCCTCCCCTAGCATTGGCCTATATTGTATATTCTTGTGAAAATGATGAGAAAATGTATAACATGTAACATTTCAGGTATTTAAATCAGCATTCATTTTTACAAGAAATTTTTAATAGCTTTGGTACTGAAAAAAATATATAATGAGTGTACAGATTTGAGATGGCATTTTATTATATTCATAAGAAACTTAACGTTTTTGAAATATACTGTATATTTGTAATTTAAATGTAATGTAATGAACTTGCTATGATACTAAATTTTAGGTACTGTTTGGCCTTTTTATATTTGATATGATCAATTTTCTCTCCAGTTGCTCCCTCCTTACTCTTCTCGCTTTCCTCCCTCATAATTTACCGCTGCCACATGTTACTCCTCTCCGATCCCCCATCCTGTCTCCACCACCTTATCATTTAATTCATTAATATATATATACAGTATATATATAATGTGCCTTTTTATTCAATTTATTTACTTATGGCATTGATTTAGGTCAAAAAAGGGTTTGTGTTGCCCAACATGATTGATTAAAAATGTTTTTTTTTTTTTTTTAA
This sequence comes from Anneissia japonica, assembly GCF_011630105.1. Lineage (NCBI taxonomy): Eukaryota > Metazoa > Echinodermata > Crinoidea > Comatulida > Comatulidae > Anneissia > Anneissia japonica. The sequence goes on along the minus strand of NW_022704998.1, from coordinate 214,731 downwards.
TATATATACTTTTTCTATAAGATGAGTTCAATATACTGGTATAATATAAAAAAAATGCCTTTTCAAACTTCTATTAAGTAATTAGATACCTTGCCCATAGATTTTAACCATTGGCTACCATTATACCAGCTAAATAATGCATGGACATAAACATCGCTTGGCCTTTTTGTCTTTGGGATGTGATTACAAGTGAATAGATGAAAGAGTGAGTAAGAGTTGCATATTTCTTTTATTTATAAATGAGGATTTTGTAGGTATGTGTTTTTTTCCACACAGTTATGTTGCATTCATGACAGCATATCAACATACACAACTTTTATCTACTTAAGTATTTGTATATTAACAACTGAATTGTAATGAATAGAGAATAAATTGTAATGAGTTTCTTAAATCTAACTATTACCATTATTTGGATAAGATATAAAAAAGTCATTTGCTTTTAGTATGTGTAATTATTTTATAATGTATTCTCTGCTGCTATAGCAACACCAGGGTTGTGCCCTCCTGCAATCGGTATATTTGATCATGTACTGTACCAACCATTCCTTCATGGTATGCTGTACCGACTACAAGGTTGTGTCCTGCAATTATTTGACCATGTGAGTACAGTACACTAGTATGTATGCTAGCTCTACACCAAGTTACTACAGTCATGGAGGATATTTCCTCCATGCTACAGTAAAGGACTGCCTGGAATCAATATAATTGAACATCTTGGGAATACAGTGTATGATTACTGACAATGAAACAGTTCACTTCAATCAGCTTAGTTGTTGCTCTGGATTTGTGTAGTATTTTTCTTATAAACATCATTTGTAATACAATGTTAGTTTACATTGCTATTCTTATTGGGTTATCTCATGCTATCTTAGGTGAGACTTGGTTAATCAATTTAAAAAGTTCTCTGGGGGTTTTTTTACTCAAAAATTAGTTATAGATTTGGATTATATTGATTTAAAATTTTATACTTTTTGTTGATGTTCCATTAAATTATTTTTTAAATTGACATTTTAGTGACTTTTTTGTACCAAGTTTTTATCCAAGGATGTCGAAATGTAGGGGGAGGTGATTTCTCAGATTAGGGTATAAAGCCCTGTTCACACTACGACGATAACGATTAACGATAAAAATAGAAAATAAAAGAAATAAGAGAAGTATTCACACTAGCAAGATTCGATAACGTTTTATCGTGCATAGTATAAAAAATATTTTCACAAATCAAGTCAAATGACGTCATAATCATGGGAAAACGATAAATAATATTTTATCATTTTCCCACAATAATATGGCGTCATTTTATTTGATTTGTGAAAATATTTTTTTTTTATCTTATACACGATAAAACGTTATCGAATCTTACTAACTACAGTAAATCTTTTCCGAGCCACTAGGGCTCATAGGGTTGGAGCTAATCCCCAGTTTCTATTGATGTTGGTTGACATCAGTATGACGGGAAAGGTCTCGATTGTAGTTGAAGCGGGTTTGGAAAACTTTGTTACATACGTTGCAAGTAAGCGTTGGCTGTAAAACAAAATATGGGAGATAATTTAAATAGAATTACTGGTACGTTATTTCAGCCCCATTAGAATATGTCTATATTAACTTACAATAATCATTATTGTGCCTATCAATCATTTTTGCATAAACATACAGAACATCAAGAGAACACATTGTCAAAGTTGTTTGGAAACTAATCCATAATTCTATATTTACTGCAATAGGAAGTTTATAGAATAATGCAACACCTTAGGGTGCACTGAGTTTAAGTATAAATAATAAGAATGTCACTCCAAAACAAAAATTGACCGTAAGGCCATTTTATTCTACGTTTCGCTAAGCATCATTAGAAATAATACATAATACACCAAATAAACTATATACAGTACAATACAATTATATAGTGCTCATATTTGATGACTTATGAACTTACCTTCATTATTCAATGTTTGATTGAAATCAATAGATAAAATGCTAGATAGAAATATTTTGATATCTAAAATATAATAACAAGAAATAACCACCCAAAATCTGGCAAAGGAATTTTTGTATTTACAATATTTAAACACACATAATTATACAATGAACACATAGGCCTAGGTGATTATGTGTAATATATTGGGGAAAATGCCCGATATTTTTTCAAAGACTTACAAAAGTATATGACATTATATCTAAAAATCAGAGAAGCCTAAAAACCTATTTTGTTTTGGAATACTATTAAACAATTGACATTACTTTATATTGCCTGATCAAAATTAACTGACCACAAGGCACTTACTGGCACTAAGATTATTATTAATTAAGAAATATAGTCCCTACATTAATTGGAAATGCTTATAAAACTGTATCCGGTTGCATAATGTTATAGGGGTAGTGACTTTCAAAGACGTATTTTATGAAGAAATGTTACACATCTGAATAATAGTAGAACGAAAGATCGCCCAGATATAACATTACAATTAAACACCAATATGCTATCGCTATACGTATTTTTTTTTTATTCATTGACCTATAATATTAATAATCATAATAAAAGATGTCGCTATATAGTCATAGAAAAAAAGGTTCGCTAGTCATAATAAAAAGGGTCCGCTATTCATAATAAAAAAGGAGCCCTCTTACAACCGCTAATGTAGAAATCAACAGCTAATGTAGTAACAACCGTTGATGTAGCACACTCCACAGCTTAGTAAAACTCCCCGCTAATGTAGAAACACCAACAGCTTATGTAGTAAAAAGAAAATCAACCCCAGCTATAGAACGCTTAACAGCTAATGTAGTAACGAAAATTGCCTCACAACTACTATCGCCAGATAATGTTAAATGTAGTATAAAATCTTATATAAATAACATATAATAGGTTACCAGCTTTGAACTATCACGTCTTCAAATTATTATGTCTGCATTTCGTCGAAAAATCACGTAACATTGTTTTACTCTAAACTCATGGAGAAAAAGAAACTTAACCTTTTTCGGTAAAATTACAATTTTAAAATCGCTTGGGCTATCAAAACTTGTCTATAATGCGAGACACACCCGAGTCTGTTATAAAAGATGTTGAGAGTATTATTTATGAATTTTTTGGGATAAACAAATTGAGAAAATAAAAGGCTAATTTTAATCAATGATTATGAACATGGTGGTTTAAAAGCCCCAGACTTTAGATCCCAAATAAAATCATTACACATTGCTTGGCTTAACCAAAATGCAAAATTATTTAAAATTAAAATTTTGCATTAACACATGGGCTGTGTATATATATTGGTTTGGCTCTGTAATCATTAGTGGTCGTGGGACTAGTTTGGGCCCTACCTAAGCTGGACGAACGTTTCGTTTGGGTCGAATACCCTAGCTGCACTGATGAGGCCTGGAAGGCCGAAACGGATCCGTCTGCAGATATTGGGATTCCTTCCAGTGGATGCTGAGTTTATTTTGTCATTCTGATCGGATTTTCTCTACTGTTCCGTTTTAATTTTAAATAGTTTTGCATTATGTGGCCGTTTGCTGTTTTATGGGTTTTCCCCATTTGTCTTTTAAGGGGTGTGTTTGTGTTTTTTTTTTTAACTGAACGAGGGCTTAGTCTTCTTTAAAAAACTTGATACAGGTATAAGTCTGTCTCTTATACACATCTAGATGTATATAAGAGACAGTATATATATATATATATATATATATATATATAATGTAAAAACAACCACTGAAATCCATTCATACTAGTTCAGACACGTTCAAAATGCCGTCACTTTCCTGAATTATCTTTTTTCACCACACAATAACTGGCCCTCTTTTGTTCCAAACGAATAATACGAAGACATGTGTAGACCTATAGGCCTAATTGCAGTTGATTGATTTTATTCAGAAAATAATAGGCAAACTATAATACTAGTACATCATAGTTAGGAAATAGTCAAAGTGAGGTTTATGAATTTAGTTAGGGGTTAGACAATTTTTAATTTGGTACTACACTTGAACTAAATACGTTTTATTCAGCACACAATACCACCGAAAATATGTACTCGTCCAATATCCTACAGTGGAACTTAGTCATTTATATTAGGCCTATGCAAAAAAATAAACAAAATAAATGGCTCATCGACTAAAAAGTAAAGGAACCATTGTCACAGCTCTGTTTACCTTCACTTTGAAGCCAGTGGTGACGACAGGCTATTATAATTCCAAAATAGGGTCTAAAAATTCAACAACCGCTTGCGTTTTTACAACATAGTACCGTAAGTTCAGACACGTGCAACAGGACGTCACTATGATAATACAATTATGACAAACGGAAACTGATATCTATAAGAACATTAATACCTAAGCACCACCAATATTTTTAAGTTGCTTTTTTTTAATTTTAATTTTTTATCTTTATTATTATTATCATTATTATTATTATTATTATTATTTTTATTATTATTATTATTATTATTATTATTATTATTATTATTATTATTATTATTATTATTATTATTATTATTATTATTATTATTATTATTATTATTTATAATTAATTTGTTTGATGGAACGTTGCCATTTGGCTTTATTTACCGAACCATTTGTTCCGTAATGATTTTCGTAGTTGATTTTGGTCTTTTGGATGCACCATCATTTTGAATGTGTGCCACAGTAATAAAAGTCATTCCAAATAAAAACTAAAAAGCTACACGATAGCTAGTCCTCTGTTGTTTCAAAAGATTAACAAAAAGACCTTATCTAAGCCTGTTGCATTTGTTCGATTTTATACATGATTTTATTCAGCACGCAATACCAGCGCTACTGTCCGATTATGTACAGCAAAACTGTGTCATTTATAGCATACAAAAAAATAATACAGTAAACTGAATTAATTAATGGCCAATGACCAGCTAAAAACCAGAGGAAAAAACCATCACAGCTCTGCAGTGTTTACCTTAAGTTTGAAGTCAGTGATGACTTTACTACATATCAAACAATATTATTTAATTCCAATGTAGGTTTTAATAAAGAAATCTAAAAAAAGACCTACAAAAAAATAAAGAATGTAAAGCACATGTAGATGGCCCTTTCTTCCCCTAAAACACTACTACAAAGACTTGTCGACTGACCCACTACAGTTGATTGAATTTATTCAGCACCCAATACTAGCGAATATACTCGTCCAAATATCATAGCAAAAATTTGTCATATACAAAAAATAGCCCACAAACAACTAAAAAGCAGAAGAACCTTCATCTCAGCAAAATCAACTATTGAAAGAATAAAATATCACACAACCAACTAAAATGCAGAAAAAGAAGCAGCATATAGCTCTGCCAAACTAGCACATGAGGACAGCCTTTACTATAAAACATTATTCCTAAATTCCAATAATAGTTTTTAATAAAGAAATCTACAAAATGTAACAACCGACAGCGTTTTTACAACACAGCAAGTTCAGCCTCGTTGAACATGACGTCACTGTTTGGCTTATCCTATAAGACAATTATGACAAGGAAACTGATTACACAATAGATGGTCCTCTTTTGTTCCAAAGACTTGTCTATACCTACTGCATTTAATCGATTTTATTCAGAACATAATACTGGTAGGAGTTTTGAATTTAGCTAGGGTTAGGTTATTTGAAAATCGGAAGAAAGCCACCCCTGTCGAAAGCCACCCAACAATGAATTACATTGTAAGGTGGGTGCACAATGGGTTGTTTGTCTTGATGTTAGTCTACAATAGGTTTTGGCTGTAGTGCTAGGAGTTTTTTTGTCAGACCTCTTTTATTCTTTTGTGTAGTATTATGAATTACAAACTGGGTGTATCCTACCTAGGCATAAACATTTAGTACTCCAAATGCAAAACTGGATAGCTTCTCTTAATTATGCAATTGAGTTGTTTCTAGTAAATATTTTTTTTTACAGTCAACATTTCATTTACTCTTTTTTTCAGTGTCATTTCATCTTTCTCACTTTTCTTATTTTATTACAAACAATAAATAAATATTAGTTTCCTTTCTTCTTTGTTACCAATGACAAATATATATTTATTTATTACAGTATTTATTTACTTTATTTACTATTAGCATTTATTTATTAAAATAAAGTAACGTAAAAATTTAGAATATTTTCACTTCCAGTGTATTGATATGACAATTATTCACAAATAAATATTTACTATTCATTACTAAATATATTCTTGATATAAAGGGATTTGCTATAAAGAGCTATATAATAACTTTAAATAATTTTATGTGATATTTTATTTGTTTGTTTTTACAATACCTTCAGTACTATTGATAAATATTACATTATAGTTATTATATCAGGTTTTTGTGATACTTGTATAAAGCAATGACTATATTTTATTTCTCGCTTTCTTTTTTTATTCCATAATAATTTTGTAATATTATTTATCCTTTCATTACTATTGATATATGCTGTATAAATAATTATTTTATCAGGTTGTGTGATACCTGTAGAATGCAATGACTATTATTTTCTTTTTCAGTGATATTTCACGTTTCATTATTCTTTAACATATCAAAAGTAACAGAACATAGCAGGTAACTACTACAGTATGTTAATGTTCATAATTATGGAACAAAAAAGTAATACATCTCAATCATGATTTTACCATGACTTACCTAAAATATAGTAACCCATGCTACAGTAACTCATTCTACAGGTTGTGAAAATTAAGTTTGTCTGGCCATGTAACATAAAGGCACTATTCTACTTATTCACCTTTATTTTTTTTAGTTTAATAATTAATTGTGATTTCTCAAAAACTTTAATCAAAAAATACATTGATGGGATTTATAATATATGGTTGTTATTTCGTTATTTCTGAAAGACCATATCAGTTAAATATAAAATGATATAAAAATCATTCATGAATATAACTGTTTTTGTTCAAATTGTAGGCCTAATACTACTGAATAAACCCATATTATTGAAAGAAAACAATATTATTTACCCCAAAAAAAGTTTATAATCTTATCCCCGGATATGTTCGGAAAAATATTTAGGTGAAAAATGCTTAACAAAAAATTATTACCAGTGACAAATATATATTTACTTATTTACTATTAAGCAAAATCATCTGTATACAATTCCACTTTCGCATGAAATAGCCCAATATATACATAATACGTTATAAGATAATTATTTACTGTTCTTTAAGTTTAAATTTACCATTGTGACCATATTTTTATTGGAAATTTCTTGAATTACTTTTTTTAAATAACATATTATTTCCCTTTCTTTATCAAATGACACACATCTAGGCCTGTTTATTATTATTATTATTGCAACAACTATGTTTGGCCAATAAAAACCTTCTTGAATTTATTTCTTTAGATAGGAGAATGTAATACAAAAATATTGTAAAATATGATTTGATAAAAAAACTTCCAATAAAAAATGTTTTAAGTAGGCCTATTGTACATTCTATTTTAGGCTTATAAGCAAAATATTAGTAGGGAAGGGAATGCTGTAACTTAATAAAATGTGTGAAAGTTTATGTAGCCTAAAACTATTTTAAATTTGTATATTCTGACTATGTATATATGGGAATATATATAAATAATAATAATAATTTTATCTTATGTTTTGACTAATTTTTATATAATAGTTCATAAGATTTAAGTTGAAATTTCGAAAGTTTTTAAATTGTTATAATATACTGTATACAATGACAGTTAAGTAAATGTAACTTTATTGTATTGTACATACGTATAGCCTGCGTATAGATAATAAATTCATAGATAATGTCATTTTGTGAAACGGACAAAATTCCTTAAACATGTTGTGGTAATTTAATCTTATGTTGTTTGCAAAAAAAGAAAGTGATTATTATATCTTTATAGTAGGCCTATTGTACATAGCTAATTACTGTAATGTCATTTGTGATAAAGAAAAGACAATAATATTGTAGTTGATTTTGAAATTACAAAAAAATGTTACTTATTTTTTGTAATCAAATAGGCCTATGTTGTGATATTTAATACTGTATTTATGTTCTTTGTAAAGAAAAGAAGAAAGCAAAAGAATGAATAAAATGTTGTAATTCCTTAAACATGTTACTTTAATCTTTGTGTTGTTTGCAATAAAAGAAAGTGAAAACAGTGAAAAAACTGTAAAAGTATCAAAGAGCAGTGAAAATTACTTCACTTTTAATTTAATTAATGGAAACAAAAAAATGAATTGATGATGTTTGCATTTGGAGTACTAAATCATGTTTATGCCTAGGTAGGCTACACCCAGGTTTTTAATTCATAATACATACAAGAGGTCTGACACAAAAAACTTTTAGCACTAAGCCAAAACCTATTGTAGACTAACATAAAAAAAACACCCCATTGTGCACCCCACCTAACAATGGTATAATCCATTGTTGGGTGACTTTCTGATGTAATCAGAGAAAGTGACTTTTCCTACGTCACTATACTTTTTTTTAAAACTCTGTGATATGTGTGACATTTCGACAGGGGTGGCTTGACACATGTAGTCATGTTTGAAATAATTAGGGCTAAACTCACCTGTTCTAAAAATTTAATAGGGTTGGGTAAAGTACTGTTGTACACAATGAAATAGGGTTAGGGTTAAAAACCCCTACACTAAAAATATAATATAGTTGGGGTTAAGTACTCTGCTCTAACAATGAAATAGGGTTAAACACCATGCTCAAAAAAATGGAATAGGGTTAGGGTTAAACACCCCTGTACTAAAAATGGAATAGGGTTAGGGTTAAACACCCCTGTACTAAAAATGGAATAGGGTTAGGGTTAAAACACCCCTGTACTAAAAATAGAATAGGGTTAGGGTTAAACACCACTGTACTAAAAATAAATAATAATCGTTTAAACACCCCTACTCATAAATGAAATAGTCATTTTATGTAAATTAAGGTCACGTGATGTCAAATGCAGGCTTCTGATTAGTTGAGAGCAACTCTGACCTGATATAAATCAATCCACATAGTTTGATTCATTTAGTCGGTCTATGCAAGGAACAAGGAACATATTACTATGAAGTTGTTGGTAGTTATCGGTCTAATTGGAGCTGTGTTAATATTCACAATGCCTAACCAAGTGAATTCATTGCCAACGAGGAGACGCAACCGGCCACGTCCTAGTCTGCCGCCTAGAGGTCGGCCCGGGCGTCCGCGCCCTCGACCACGTCCTACCCCGAATACCCCTACCTCGAATACCCCTACCTCGAATACCCCTATCCCGAATACCCCTACCCCAAGTCCCCCTGATTGCACGAGTATCGCGTCTGACAACAGCCCTGGAATGGCCCCACTTTACCGTGGCAGTTTGGATGGAAACCAAAATTATGTCATTATCATTAACGTGAGTTGTAAATTCATATTAATATAGAGGTTTTTTAATTAAAAGAATGCAAAATGTATACATACGGCATAAATATTGTATTCTATGAATAATTAATGACAAAATTAATTTAGGTACGTAAGATGGCTTGATGTTATGCGCACATTTCACTTTTTTTCTCTCTCGACAGAACGATGAGAACACCGAAACAATTGTGACACAAGTGGTTAACATGAGATCTGACAACAGGCGAGGTTTGCAAAACAGAATGCTCAAAGGGCCCTCAAATGGAATAAAGGCAGTCGTTTGTGATCTTAATGACGAAGAGTTAAACAGGGTAAGACCCAATACTGTAGTGTCCTTGACACGAATATAAATATAGTACACAATGATATCCAAAACATCAAGAACTTTATTTCTGCTATACTCAGATACGCGACTCAAATTGACCGCCTTTGTTAAGAAAGCACAGCTTATATACAGCATGCCAGGTGTACCTAATAATATTTAAATCTATCGTTACTCAAGAGGGCGCAATATGACAACAAATACCTTTGATATCTTTTACTATTTACTACCATTTCTCATGTTCTGTCCAAATGAAATTTACACAGGGGTTTATTTAAGAGCCGGCGGCCGGCGCATTCGATCGGCTACTACGATGTTTTCGCCGGCTACTTCAATCAATGCTGTACAAAAATTAATACAAAAACCACCAATATAAATAGCGCAACAGGCCTGTAAAGAACCTTATTTACCTACACGAAGTTAATTTGCAATAGTATGCACTCATTTTGATGTTCCTTTCTGTTGAAATTTCGTTAAAATGTCTACCAATTTTCAGACTCCATGTTTGACTTTCAGAACTCGCGGCGTAAACAAAGTTAAAGTTCAAAGTTCGGCAGTCGCGCCTGGGTGAGACATCAAAGAAGCCACGCCTCCAAATCACATGTTAGCCAATAAGATAATAGAAATTTCTCCTCCACCACGTGCTCAGGTGATG
>NW_022704998.1:197588-204115 GCF_011630105.1 Anneissia japonica | reverse complement strand
TATGAAGAATATGTAATAATATCAACTTTTTTACAGCTCAGTAGTTGATTCTGAAAACTTAAAAAAAAATGATGTAGAGAAATTCCATCAAATGGGCTCTAAAACCTTGGAGGCAATGGCGCTTCCCCTTCCCCTTGACCCCCGACCAGGGCTCTGCCCCTGGACCCCGATGGGGGGGGGGGGGGGCCTAGGCAGTTCCCCCCTATACCCCGACCTATTTTAATTTACTCTCCTGTTACTTTCAAATTTCTCCTGCTACTCAAATTCATAAATAAACCCCTGTATTACATATACATTAAAATCATAAGTGCTTCGTTGTTCCCACAAATTTTTAATGCACATTTACTTCATAAAATAATGAATTCTGTTTTATGTTTGTTGTAATTACTGCAAACTTGGTTCTATTGCATAAATATGACAAACAAATTTTGTGTGAAACTTTTGCAATACTACTTTTTCCCCAAGTTTTCTAATGGGCAATTCCATAAATTCGGACGTACATTTCAGACATTTTGCGAATCTATATTTTCATAATGAAGCTTGCAAATTATTTTTTTTAAAGTTTGCATTACATCTATTGGTTAGTACTATCAAGCCTACAATTTTAATTTTTTAACTCGTATGCGTTACGGAGATACGGGTCAAAATGACCCTGTGACGGATGTAATCAGAGAAAGTGACTTTTCCTACGTCACTGTACTTTTTTTAAAAACTCTGTGATGTGTGTGACATTTAAAAAAAAATATTTCCCTGTTTTGTTCCACTAATGTGTGGACTTTCTAGCAGAATAAAAATTGAATTTAATTTTTTTCATTTTCTCTATGAAAACACCATAAAATTACTGTGACGGACGTACAATTTTATCGTGACGGACGTACTTGTCTGAATTGTGACGGACGTACACATCTAAAAATACAAAAAAATCTACAATCTAAATTATTTTATTGATTAATTAATATACTGGTATGCTTATATGATATAAAAGTACCAAAATATACTGGATTTTAAACTTTTTTTTTTAAATAATGAATGTAAAATACAATGAATTAAATAATTTAGGTAATTTTGTGTCAAATAATCGTCAGTTGACCTCAATACCCTAGTAGTCAGATCATGTTTTGTATGCATTTGAGGTAAAGAGAATATTGACTTCATAAATTGGTTCAGGGTGGCCTTAGAATCATTTTGGCTTGGAAACACGTTTTTTTAAATGTGGCAAAATGTCAAAGTTCAGGGTCAAAGGTCATAGTTATAGGGCCCTTATATCTTCGCAACCACATGTGGTAGAGAGTTAAGTTTGGTGCCAAGTTGTTCAAAAGATTTATATTTCTATTTGCCATAATAGAATATTTTGTTAAAAAATGACCGGACATGCCATTTCTGACCTTTGACTCATCTCCGGGTCATATTCACGGTTCTCATATTTCCGTAACCACTGGTGGTGGGGAGTTAATTGTGGTGTCAATTTGTTCAGAACATTCATGTAAATAGATTATAAAGAGTTGGATCTAAATTTGTAACCAGGAAAAATGATTATTTGGTTCCCAAAATGCACTTTGTTATTATTAATTAATGCAGACAGTTAAACTAGTGAAAGAATATGTGCATACTGTACTGTACTAGATCTATTAAGCCAAGTCCTAGCTTTTGGCGTCAACTTCTTCATTGTATATAAAGAATTCTGCAGTGGGCAAGTTTAGATTTTAAAGGTTCTGGAATTGGAGATTATTTAGAGATAATGATTAACAGATAAGATAATTAGAGATTATGATTAACAACATTTTTGCAATACAAGAAAAATCATAGTAATTGTAGTTAATCAAGATGCTAAATAAGGTGTCTTATCTTACATTTATAATAATATACTGTAATTTGAATATAAGAAAATAATATAATCATATGTTAGCTGTAATTGTAATTACAGGACATTGTTATGATGAAGTAGATAGAGTAGCTGTGTTAGTCAAGATAACATTATTATGTAATTTGTGTATTGCCTGCCTGGTTTGTTTTTATATATTTGCTTAAAATTTTAGTTCAAAATTGTTTTTTGTTTGTAATGTAAGCCCATGGTACTGAAAATATGTTTGATAACAATAAGACAAAATGTGCTTCAGGGAGGAAAATTATGTAAGCCTAAATTGATCTCGACCAGAAACTCAAGTATGGGGCTCATATGTACCCAGAATTGTCCATGTTGTATTATGTTTTGTGCACAACATGTAGCCTACTGTAACTACAGACATATGACACATTGACAGTTTTCAAATTTTCACCATATTTCATAGGTTATAACACATTTTACACAGCGTGACGGACGTACAGTGACGGACGTACAGAAAAAATATACCGTCTGTCACATGGTTTTGCTAATTAGTGTAATTAATGGTAGGCTTCCAATTTGCTGTATACACTTGGTATACCTAGTATGCTTTATAACAGAGTTTTGGTAATTTCTTGGTTAGAAAAGGAAATAAACAAATGTCATTTTCTTGTGACGGACGTACATCCATATTTTCATTATTTTTAAATATTTAATTAAAAATATGGCATTAATTGCAAAAAGTCAAAAAATTTCACCAAATTACACAATACATACTAATTCATTATTTTAAAGAAAAGTGAATCAGATTCTGATATTTTGCAAGGGAAAAAAATTGGAAATTAAAATTATAACTACATTTTCTTTAGTATTTCAAAATATTAATTAATTGTATTGAATTCCAATTATTTTCCATGTGGTAAGTGAATTCTTAATTTTTTTTTTTTATTTCACAAAAATATAACTACATTAGCTTCATAATGATGTATTACATATACACATTTGATGTATTTGAATTTTTTACCATTTGGTTTACTAATTTACTGAATTGCCCTAATAATAAAAGTATTTCCAAATTTGTATCGTATTAGCTGTTTCCAATCACTTATCCGTGTGTGACTCACCAACAAACACTCCTCATCCTACCCTATCCTAGTCCGGATCGCATTCTGAGCCACTGGAAAATGGATCTCAGTCCGCAAAAGGTTGAGTACTGTACCAGAGAGGCGAAATAATTTAAATGTTTGAAATAAAATACTTTTTAATCTATTAGTTTCGTTAAAAACACCTAATTCATTTGTCATTTTAGAATAATTCATATACACATAAATTTAAATTCCTCTCTCGTGTTTTTTTTTTTTTTTTTTTTTTAGATTCGTCAAATGAACGGTGTGAAGTACGTTGAAAAAGAAGTCATGTTCAAGACGTCTGAATCCACTTGGGGCTTAGATCGCATTGATCAGCAAAACCTTCCGCTTGATAACTCATATTTACCATTGGGTAAGTAGGTGGATAGCCTATAATTATAACACACCTAGATAAATCTTCGTCAATTGGTGGATTTCGTATAAATAATAAATAAATTGGAGAGTTTGCATAGCGCCTGTTAGACAAATATTATTTTGTCACTGGCGCTTTAAGATATAAATAAGAATTTCAGTATTAGAAATCAATCGAAGTTTAGACGGAAGAGAGTTCCATAATGGAGCGGCAAAAGAACATGTAGTATTCTGGAAACAGATAACCCTAAAGAGTTTGACTGTCTTGTGCAGCGTAAAGATAATTGTTGTAAGGTGGATGAAGAAACATAATATGGAGCGTGTCCATATAAGAATTTATGAGTGAGAAGAATAATTGAAATTTACTGTATTCGTTTACTTCGGTAAGATAGTACTGATGAGTTTCACATGACATTGGATATTTAGTTCCATTCGTCCATGCATGTTTTGTTCCATTTGTTTTGTCCCATTGCACGCCTCCACAATGTTTTCAATCTTCAACTCATACAAATAATCTTCACATCGCTACGTTTGTTTCCACCCACTTGTCGTATGATTATTTTCTGGTAACTAGGAAGGGCTATCCATGGAAGAAGAAATACTATTGCATTCACACCCAATGCTATAGGAACAATAGGTTTAACTTTTCAGTAAATTGTCCTAGTAATTTTTCACTTGGATCCAAGTCTACTTGTTTGTGGAAGATAGAAAAGTTTATGTGCCTATTGTTGTGCGGTTTTTTTTTTAACTTAGGTTGTCAGGTTATGGAATTACACAGAATCAATAATTTGCATTTAAGTCATTTGTGTTTCTTTATGATATCACGATGTGATTAGTATTAGGCATATTCTTTTAAAATTCTTTTATGATTTTTGTTAAGGTAATGGGGAAGGTGTGTTTGTATACGTCATTGATACTGGCGTCAATACTCATCATGAGGAATTTGGTGGTAGAGCAGTGAACTGGTACGACGCTACAACAGGCGAATATGATGTAAGATGGATTTAATTATGATAATGTCATGAACTAATGTGGTAGCCATGTTAGTCTGAACTTTACAGTCAAATGGCATACAGAAATTTTAAGACTAACGAATATTGTATTAAACGCAAGCTTTCATGCAATCAGTGAATCACATCACAGCCAGTTTATGAAGTTCACACTGCGTAAAGAAAAGCGTGCTTAGTAGAGAGTATGATGATAAGTTCACAATAAAATATTACATCATCATAGTTCATAATTATTTATTCATAATTTTATTTACCTCATAATGTGTTGAAACATATGAAAGGGGGTATTTGAGGGTTTATTGAAATACTTAAAAACAAAAGGTGGGATTAGTTAAGTGGCGATGAGTATCGCGAAGTGTTAGGTTTGTCATGTTTCGTTAAAATAAAATAGGTATAAAAATAAATAGGTATTCGTAAAACATAGCGTCAGAAGCGGATTATTCAAACCTGTTAAAACCATTGAGTCGCCATTTTCAATTTAATGATACATCTCAACAAATAGAAATCGTTCTTTACATGAGCCAATAGAAACAATTTTTTACATGAGCCAATAGAAATCTTCACCCGGGCAATTCAAACTATTCACTAAATTTACAGTCGCCAAACTGTCATCGATAATCCCCTAACCTGACTTAATAATCAGCCTTTTGTTTTCAAATTCAATACCCTCATTATTTTAATGGTCAAGAAGATTCTTGTGACTATAAATCCAGCACTTATTAATCCCACCTTTTGTTTTTTTAATATTTCAATAAACCCTCAAATACCGCCCTTCATATGCTTCAACCCATTATTAGGTAAATAAAATTATGAATAAATAATTATGAATTATTATGACGTAATATTCTAAGTGACCATAACATCATACTCTGTACTTGCTTAGAATAAAATATTTGTTAGTCTTGAAAAGTGCTTCCTGTCTTTTTACTGTTTACGGTGAATGATAATGATAATGATAATGATGATAATAATAATGGTAATTATGATGGTAATATCAATGGTAATGATAATTATAACGATTTAATGATAATAAAATGATAATATATCGATATCAATAACTGTAACGCCAATAACAATAACGGTTATGATAAATAACAATAACTTGACAGTATTACTCTGGTCAGGTCTTAGGTTGGTTGTTATTCCTACCATTATGGCTGTGTATAAGAAATAAGAAAGCCAGCCTATAATTTAGTATAATGTGGGTTGATTAAGGTGCTACTCTATCAAAACAGATTGGATTAAAATCCTGTTAAATATAGAGATCGTAGTGGCCTCAACCAGCATTTAATTTCTACACTTTATGATAGTGATAGGCCTTCACTAAAAATTCCAATATTTGTGTCAGTTATGCAGAAGCCTAAAATTACTTAAATTCAAATCAATGTATTTCAAATTAATCAATGTATTTTATATTAGGCCTATGAAAATGAAGGCAGAAGTTAATTCAATGACTCTTATTTGTACAGATAAGGTCCTTGGTTAATTCTTGGTGAATTCATGAAGGAATTATAGTTTCCTCCATGGCTAATTTAACTCGGGCACCAGTAAGCTTAATGCGCTGAGAACGCTCAACATATAAAATCAGTGCTTCATTGTTCAAGGCTCAACACTGGGGCAATAGTTCAATGTTGAATGCTATTAAAACATTTAATTTTATTTTGTTCCTTGTAGTCAGAAGATTGTCTTGGCCACGGCACACACGTTGCCGGCACGGTTGCTGCAGAAATCTATGGAGTCGCCAATAAAGTTAATATACGAAGTGTACGTGTGTTTGGATGCGAAAATGGAGCTACCTCGTCAGACATAGTTGATGGTGGGTTTTGATTTCCGATCATTTTTATTTTTATTTTCATGTCTTACTTTGCACCAAGGGAGATTCAGTTGGAGGCATGATTGCATTCTTATGAAAGACTTCCAAGTAACTAGTAACAATAATGTTCAATGTAAATACAATGTACAATACATTACGTCCAATGACAACTGGAATGGGAGATTCAGTCAAATATCATAAAACCTAATTGTTGTATTTATATCGAGATTATATTTTTAAAGAAAAAAACCCATTACTTTGTGAATAAGGGTGGTCCTGGTTATTCAACATAGAATTAAATAAGCCTATAAAAACACAAATATTAATATGTTTTTATTCAGCAATCAATCAAATTTTGACTAATGGACCTGGGGAAAAAGGTA
>NW_022704998.1:195418-197150 GCF_011630105.1 Anneissia japonica | reverse complement strand
AGAGGCGGGGGGGGGGGGGGGGGGGGGGGGGGGGGGGGGGGGGGGGGGGGGTGCCAAAGGTAATAATTTTCCCGGTTAATAATTTATGACCCGGTGTGGTACCACACCATCCCCACCCCCACCATATAGAAAACAATACGACATAAGGCTTATCTTATGTATAGTATAGGCCACACATGTGTGTTTGAAACTGAATACTGTAATAAGCATTTTCATCATGGTTTTTAAATTTGAGTTGGGCCTATTATGTGTTTAAATAACTTAGAAGGCATAGGAGGGCAAGCAGAAGCACTAACCTTAACAAAAGCGCGCGACGCGTGCAAAAAAAAATTGTGTTTTTAATTCTAATTTCGTCGAAATTGATCAAAACACCTAAAATGTGCAATTTTTAGAGGAAATTGGCCTACCTCAACAAGAAATGCGCTTATGTTATATATGGCAACACTCGTTTTTTTTAAAACTCACTATAAGCATTTTCATTATGGCTTTATGTATTACAAACATATACTTTCACCATCATTACACAATGAGGCCCTTCTTTTAGGTAAAACGATCTATCTTAAATGTTTTTTCTTGAGTTCCGGACTATTATGTGTTTAAATAACTTAAAAGGTAAAGGAGGGCAAGCACAGGCTTTAACCTTAACAAATGCGCGCAAAGCGCGCGGAAAAATGTTGTGTTTTTAATTCTAATTTCGTCGAAATTGAGCAAAACTCCCTAAAATGTGCAATTTTTAGAGGAAATTGGCCTACCCCAACAAAAAACCAAATTTGAGAGTTTCAGGCACTTTCCGGGGTGATAAGGGCATCTTCAATGGGGAAAGATTTTCCATAGATGGATATTTTCCCCTTGTCCAACGGTAGTTACGCCACTGCAGAGAATATCTGGCGGCTTAGATCAAATGCGATATGGACACTTTTTGAAGTGGAGAAGGAGTTGCTGGGTATTGTGATATATGTTCTTTATATCTTCCTTTTTATTTTTGTCTTTATTTTTCTCTTCTCTTTTTCTTTTCCTTTTTCTTTCCTTTTCTTTCCCCTTCTTTCTCTTTTCCCTCCCTCTCTCCTCTTTCTTTTCTCTTCTTACCCAGACGGTACTACGGCTTGGTTTCCCCCCACCTGTTACGCCACTGCTCAAATCCTCCTTTACTGTAGCTAATTAAACTCAAATCTTTTGTTACTATGTAATATACTTTAAACTTAGCAAAAACATTGAAACCCAATTTTGTCAAAATGTCGCTTCAGATATTTTCTTTAGTATATAAAATTGGCCTGGCGTAACCCAAGACTCATTTTGTCATGACACCTCGCATTTCTATATGCAACAATTGATTTTATTCGTCAATATGTACATGGTTCACTTCAGCTTCATTCATTCTTCCGTTCGTTCATTCATTTCATTTATATATAAATTTATTAAGCGTACTTATTCATATATACATCCAGTATCCCATCCACACAGCCATTCATTAATCATTCCATCCATCCATCCATCTATCCGTTAATTAATTAATTCATTGCCCATTAAATAATTAATTCATTCATTGACCATTAATTAATTAATTCATTCATTCATCATTCATTCTTTTATTCATTCACTAACTCACTTTCCCACTCATTCACTCACTCATTCTTTCATTCATTCAGTAAAAGATACAAGGTATTTATTTGTCAATGTTTACAACATTCAGTCATTCGTTTGTTTGTTCATTATCATTCATTCAGGTACAGTA
>NW_022704998.1:182548-194854 GCF_011630105.1 Anneissia japonica | reverse complement strand
AGCGAAGTCCGTCAGAAGATATTTCAACTTTCAACTAAAAATGTTGTTGAAGACCCAAAAGAGTCCAGCAACCGCCTATTATTTACATGCCCGCATTCCGATGAAAGCACTTGTTTAGATCAGTGATTGTTTATGATTGGTATGCAGTTTGTGTATTGTAATATTTTTTTATGATGTATTTTTATTATTAAAAATTTGGTTTTAAAAATATAGACCTACTGCTACCATATGTATTATTTCATTAATAATTTCAATTTTATATACTTTTTAGCTAGCTTTCAAATGACAATTTCCTTCACTTTAAACAGTAATGTTTTTATATTCTTTACATAAGCCTACACTTAGTAATTTCTGTCAGTAGTTTGAAGGATTTTTGTATTAAAATATGTGTAAACGATTTTTTTTTTGTTCGATATGTAAATAAAAATTGGTAAATTTTTTTCTGTGTTTCATTGTGTTGATTTTTATTGATTGATTATTGTTCAACTTAAATTTTGTATCATAATTGCAATAAAGAAAGTAATATAACCAGGCACAAATCCAGACCTTCGCACAGTTTGCCATGGACAAAGTTAGAACGCAAGAAAAATTTTAATGACATGTAAAAAGTGATTGTAGCACCGGGGGAGGGGGGGGGCAGGGAAGGGAATTTCAACCTTTTCCTTCTATTAGCCTGCTGAACCAAAGACCAAAATAAGTACGTACCTAGATAAACTGCTCGTGATTTGTCTACATTAAATAAATTGAGATGTAATTAAAGGGCCTTAATAATCAATCAGTAACGGTATTACCAGGATCGTGATAAATGTGAGCATACGTATTGTGTGATTTGTCATGTCATGCATCGAGTGTTTATTAATTCGAGATTATCCTATTGAAATGTATAATAAAGTAGTGACAACAATACATTATACCCATGTGGGTCACATATACTTGAACGTTTGAAAATGTATTTGAATGAATTAACTCGAGGCCGATTGTTCCGGGGCCCAGTAAATATAAAAAGGTGACAACATAATGCACTACATCATTTTGCTTAGGCCTACATTGAAGATTAGAGTATTCAGAAAAAATCTGAAGAATATTGTTGATAAATTATTTGCTGTTTTATGGGTTTTCCTCATACTAGTTCAGACACGTTCAACATGCCGTCACTTTCCTGAATTATCTTTTTTCACCACACAACTGGCCCTCTTTTGCGTTTCCAAACGAATAATACGAAGACATGTGTAGACCTATAGGCCTAATTGCAGTTGATTGATTTTATTCAGAAAATAATAGGCCAATTATACTAGTACATCATAGTTAGGAAATAGTCAAAGTGAGGTTTATGAATTTAGTTAGGGGTTAGACAATTTTTAATTTGGTACACTTGAACAAAATACGTTTTATTCAGCACACAATACCACCGAAAATATGTACTCGTCCAATATCCTACAGTGGAACTTAGTCATTTATATTAGGCCTATGCAAAAAAATAAACAAAATAAATGGCCCATCGACTAAAAAGTAAAGGAACCATTGTCACAGCTCTGTTTACCTTCACTTTGAAGCCAGTGGTGACGACAGGCTATTATAATTCCAAAATAGGGTCTAAAAATTCAACAACCGCTTGCGTTTTTACAACATAGTATCGTAAGTTCAGACACGTGCAACAGGACGTCACTATGATAATACAATTATGACAAACGGAAACTGATATCTATAAGAATATTAATACCTAAGCACCACCAATATTTTTAAGTTGCTTTTTTTTTATTTTAATTTTTTATCTTTATTATTATTATCAATATTATTATTATTATTATTATTATTATTATTATTATTACTACTATTACTATTATTACTACTACTATTATTATTATTATTTACCGAACCATTTGTTCCCTAATGATTTTCGTAGTTGATTTTGGTCTTTTGGATGCACCATCATTTTGAATGTGTGCCACTGTAATAAAAGTGATTCCAAATAAAAACTAAAAAGCTACACAATAGCTAGTCCTCTATTGTTTCAAAAGATTAACAAAAAGATCTAAGCCTGTTGCATTTGTTCGATTTTATACATGATTTTATTCAGCACGCAATACCAGCGCTACTGTCCGAGTATGTACAGCAAAACTGTGTCATTTATAGCATACAAAAAAAATAATACCGTAAACTGAATTAATTAATGGCCAATGACCAGCTAAAAACCAGAGGAACAACCATCACCGCTCTACAATGTTTACCTTAAGTTTGAAGTCAATGATGACTACATATCAAACAATATTATTTAATTCCAATGTAGGTTTTAATAAAGAAATCTAAAAAAAGACCTACAAAAAAATAAAGAATGTAAAGCACATGTCTCTGGTAAAAACAACAACTTCACAATAGATGGCCCTTTCTTCCCCTAAAACACTACTACAAAGACTTGTCGACTGACCCACTACAGTTGATTGAATTTATTCAGCACCCAATACTAGCGAATATACTCGTCCAAATATCATACAGCGAAACTTTGTCATATACAAAAAATAGCCCGCAAACGACTAAAAAGCAGAAGAACCTTCATCTCAGCAAAATCAACTATTGAAAGAATAAAATATCACACAACCAACTAAAATGCAGAAAAAGAAGCAGCATATAGCTCTGCCAAACTAGCACATGAGGACAGCCTTTACTATAAAACATTATTCCTAAATTCCAATAATAGTTTTTAATAAAGAAATCTATAAAATGTAACAACCGACAGCGTTTTTACAAAACAGCAAGTTCAGCCTCGTTGAACATGACGTCACTGTTTGGCTTATCCTATAAGACAATTATGACAAGGAAACTGATTACACAATAGATGGTCCTCTTTTGTTCCAAAGACTTGTCTATACCTACTGCATTTAATCGATTTTATTCAGAACATAATACAGGAGTTTTGAATTTAGCTAGGGTTAGGTTATTTGGAAATCGGAAGAAAGCCACCCCTGTCGAAAGCCACCCAACAATGAATTACATTGTAAGGTAGGTGCACAATGGGGTGTTTGTCTTGATGTTAGTCTACAATAGGTTTTGGCTGTAGTGCTAGGAGTTTTTTTGTCAGACCTCTTTTATTCTTTTGTATAGTATTATGAATTACAAACTGGGTGTATCCTACCTAGGCATAAACATTTAGTACTCCAAATGCAAAACTGGATAGCTTCTCTTAATTATGCAATTGAGTGGTTTCTAGAAAATATTTTTTTTACAGTCAACATTTCATTTACTCTTTTTTTCAGTGTCATTTCATCTTTCTCACTTTTCTTATTTTATTACAAACGATAAATAAATAAATATTATTTTCCTTTCTTCTTTGTTACAAATGACAAATATATATTTATTTATTACAGTATTTATTTAGGGAGAAACGGGATACGGACATAAAAGCAAGACCACCCAACATTGTTCACCCTGTTGCCCACCCACTTTAACAATGGTATATTCCAATTGGGTGGTTTATGTCCTGGGTGGTTTATGTCCTGGGTGGAAAAAAAATGTGGAACAAAAAAAATTTCACGTTTCATTATTCTTTAACATATCAAAAGTAACAGAACATAGCAGGTAACTACTACAGTATGTTAATGTTCATAATAACATAATAACATAAACCACCCAGGACATAAACCACCCAATTGGAATATACCATTGTTAAAGTGGGTGGGCAACAGGGTGAACAATGTTGGGTGGTCTTGCTTTTATCTAGCTTTACAATAGGACTTAATTTGCTATTGTACACTCCTATTATACGCCTTTAATTCATTCATTTCTTCTGACAACATGCATGTTGGTTAGTAATCATTGTAGATCTTAGTAATCACTGTGCTTAAAGTTTAATTTTTTTTAGTTTTCTAAATTTATTTTAATTTTTAAAATGACTTACATTAAAAATCACTTTCAATTAAATACTTCCCTTTAATAATAATAATAATAATTTTTACTTTTTTTAAATAACATATTATTTCCCTTTCTTTATCAAATGACACACATCTAGGCCTGTTTATTATTATTATTATTGCAACAACTATGTTTGGCCAATAAAAACCTTCTTGAATTTATTTCTTTAGATAGGAGAATGTAATACAAAAATATTGTAAAATATGATTTGATAAAAAAACTTCCAATAAAAATGTTTTTAAGTAGGCCTATTGTACATTCTATTTTAGGATTTATAAGCAAAATATTAGTAGGGAAGGTAATGCTGTAACTTAATAAAATTTGTGAAAGTTTATGTAGCCTAAAACTATTTTAAATTTGTATATTCTGACTATGTATATATGAGAATATATATAAATAATAATAATTTTATCTTATGTTTTGACTAATTTTTATATAATAGTTCATAAGATTTAAGTTGAAATTTCGAAAGTTTTTAAATTGTTATGTACTGTATACAGTGACAGTTAAGTAAATGTAACTTTATAGTATTGTACATGCGTATAGCCTGCGTATAGACAATAAATTCATAGATAATGTCATTTTGTGATACGGAAAGGACAAAATTCCTTAAACATGTTGTGGTAATTTAATCTTATGTTGTTTGGAAAAAAAGAAAGTGAGAAAATTATACCTTTATAGTAGGCCTATTGTACATAGCTAATTACTGTAATGTCATTTGTGATAAAGAAAAAGAAAATAATATTGTAGTTGATTTTGAAATTACAAAAAAATGTTACTTATTTTTTGTAATCAAATAGGCCTATGTTGTGATATTTAATACTGTATCTATGTTCTTTGTAAAGAAAAGAAGAAAGCAAAAGAATGAATAAAATGTTGTAATTCCTTAAACATGTTGTGATACTTTAATCTGTGTGTTGTTTGCAATAAAAGAAAGTGAAAACAGTGAAAAAACTGTAAAAGTATCAGAGAGCAGTGAAAATTACTTCACTTTTAATTTCATTAATGGAAACAAAAAAAGGAATTGATGATGTTTGCATTTGGAGTACTAAATCATGTTTATGCCTAGGTAGGCTACACCCAGGTTTTTAATTCATAATACATACAAGAGGTCTGACACAAAAAACTCCTAGCACTACAGCCAAAACCTATTGTAGACCAACATAAAAAAAACACCCCATTGTGCACCCCACCTAACAATGGTATAATCCATCGTTGGGTGGCTTTCGACAGGGGTGGCTTGACACATGTAGTCATGTTTGAAATAATTAGGGTTAAACTCACCTGTTCTAAAAATTTAATAGGGTTGGGTAAAATACTGTTGTACACAATGAAATAGGGTTAGGGTTAAAAACCCCTACACTAAAAATATAATATAGTTGGGGTTAAGTACTCTGCTCTAACAATGAAATAGGGTTAAACACCATGCTATAAAAAAAATGGAATAGGGTTAGGGTTAAACACCCCTGTACTAAAAATGGAATAGGGTTAGGGTTAAAACATCCCTGTACTAAAAATAGAATAGGGTTAGGGTTAAACACCACTGTACTAAAAATGGAATAATCGTTTAAACACCCCTACTCATAAATGGAATAATCATTTTATGTAAATTAAGGTCACGTGATGTCAAATGCAGGCTTCTGATTAGTTGAGAGCAACTCTGACCTGATATAAATCAATCCACATAGTTTGATTCACTTAGTCGGTCTATGCAAGGAACATATTACTATGAAGTTGTTGGTAGTTATCGGTCTAGTTGGAGCTGTGTTAATATTCACAATGCCTAACCAAGCGAATTCATTGCCAACGAGGAGACGCAACCGGCCACGTCCTAGTCTGCCGCCTAGAGGTCGGCCCGGGCGTCCGCGCCCTCGACCACGTCCTACCCCGAATACCCCTACCTCGAATACCCCTATCCCGAATACCCCTACCCCAAGTCCCCCTGATTGCACGAGTATCGCGTCTGACAACAGCCCTGGAATGGCCCCACTTTACCGTGGCAGTTTGGATGGAAACCAAAATTATGTCATTATCATTAACGTGAGTTATAAATTCATATTAATATAGAGGTTTTTTAATTAAAAGAATGCAAGTTCTAAATCGATGTGAGAAAATGTATACATACGGCATAAATATTGTATTCTATGAATAATGAATGACAAAATTAATTTAGGTACGCAAGTATGGCTTGATGTTATGCGCACATTTCACTTTTTTTCTCTCTCTCTCTCGACAGAACGATGAGAACACCGAAACAATTGTGACACAAGTGCTGAACATGAGATCTGACAACAGGCGAGGTTTGCAAAACAGAATGCTCAAAGGGCCCTCAAATGGAATAAAGGCAGTCGTTTGTGATCTTAATGACGAAGAGTTAAACAGGGTAAGACCCAATACCTTTGATATCTTTTACTATTTACTACCATTTCTCATGTTCTGTCCAAATGAAATTTACATATACATTAAAATCATAAGTGCTTCGTTGTTTCCACAAGTTTTTAACGCACATTCATAAAATACTGAATTCTGTTTTATCTAAGACTAATTACTGCAAACTTGGTTCTATTGTAGGCTTTTGCAATACTACTTTTCCCCCAGGTTTTCTAATAATAAAAGTATTTCCAAATTTGTATCGTATTAGCTGTTTCCAATCACTTATTCTGACTTATTGGGTTATCCGTGTGTGACTCACCAACCATAGAGAAAATAGAACAGTTCTATTTTCTCTATGCACCAACAAACACTCCTCATCCTACCCTATCCTAGTCCGGATCGCATTCTGGGCCACTGGAAAATGGATCTCAGTCCGCAAAAGGTTGAGTACTGTACCAGAGAGGCAAAATAATTTAAATGTTTGAAATAAAATACTTTTTAATCTATTAGTTTCGTTAAAAACACCTAATTCATTTGTCATTTTAGAATAATTCATATACACATAAATTTAAATTCCTCTCTCGTGTTTTTTTTTTTTTTTTTTTTTTAGATTCGTCAAATGAACGGTGTGAAGTACGTTGAAAAAGAAGTCATGTTCAAGACGTCTGAATCCACTTGGGGCTTAGATCGCATTGATCAGCGAAACCTTCCGCTTGATAACTCATATTTACAATTGGGTAAGTAGGTGTATAGCCTATAATTATAACACACCTAGATAGATCTTTGTCAATTGGTGGATTTCGTATAAATAATAAATAAATTGGAGAGTTTGCATAGCGCCTGTTAGACAAATATTATTTTGTCACTGGCGCTTCAAGATATAATTAAGAATTTCAGTATTAGAAATCAATCGAAGTTTAGACGGAAGGGAGTTCCATAATGGAGCGGAAAAAAATGTAGTATTCTGGAAACATATAACCTTAAAGAGTTTGACTGTCTTGTGCAGCGTAAAGATAATTGTTGTAAGGTGGATGAAGAAACATAATATGGAGCGTGTCCATATAAGAATTTATGAGTGAGAAGAATAATTGAAATTTACCGTATTTGTTTACTTCGGTAAGATAGTGCTGATGAGTTTCACATGACATTGGATATTTAGTTCCATCCGTCCATGCATGTTTTGTTCCATTTGTTTTGTCCCATTGCACGCCTCCACAATGTTTTCAATCTTCAACTCATACAAATAATCTTCACATCGCTACGTTTGTTTCCACCCACTTGTCGTATGATTATTTTCTGGTAACTAGGAAGAGCTATCCATGGAAGAAGAAATACTATTGCATTCACATCCAATGCTATAGGAACAATAGGTTTAACTTTTCAGTAAATTGTCCTAGTAATTTTTTCACTTGGATCCAAGTCTACTTGTTTGTGGAAGATAGAAAAGTTTATGTGCCTATTGTTGTGGGGTTTTTTTTAACTTGGGTTGTCAGGGTATGGAATTACACAGAATCAATAATTTGCGTTTAAATCATTTGTGTTTCTTTGATATCACGATGTGATTAGTATTAGGCATATTCTTTTAAAATTCTTTATGATTTTTGTTAAGGTAATGGGGAAGGTGTGTTTGTATACGTCATTGATACTGGCGTCAATACTCATCATGAGGAATTTGGTGGTAGAGCAGTGAACTGGTACGACGCTACAACAGGCGAACATGATGTAAGATGGATTTAATTATGATAATGTAATGAACTAGTGTGGTAGCCATGTTAGTCTGAACTTTACAGTCAAATGGCATACAGAAATTTTAAGACTAACGAATATTGTATTAAACGCAAGCTTTCATGCAATCAGTGAATCACATCACAGCCAGTTTATGAAGTTCACACCACGTAAAGAAAAGCGTGCTTAGTAGAGAGTATGATGATATGGTCACAATAAAATATTACATCATCATAGTTCATAATTATTTATTCATAATTTTATTTATTTTATTTACCTCATAATGGGTTGAAGCATATGAAGGGCGGTATTTGAGGGTTTATTGAAATACTTAAAAACAAAAGGTGGGATTAATTAAGTGGTGATGAGTATCGCGAAGTGTTAGGTTTGTCATGTTTCGTTAAAATAAAATAGGTATAAAAATAAATAGGTATTCGTAAAACATAGTGTCAGAAGCGGGTTATTCAAACCTGTTAAAACCATCGAGTCGCCATTTTTAATTTAATGATACATCTTAACCAATAGAAATCGTTCTTTACATGAACCAATAGAAACAATTTTTTACATGAGCCAATAGAAATATCCTTTCCACAATACATCACCAAATTACACTCAGCCGGGCAATTCAAACTATTCACTAAATTTACAGTCGCCAAACTGTCATCGATAATCCCCTAACCTGACTTAATAATCATCCTTTTTTACCCATTTATTTTGACGTAATATTTTGACCCATTATTATGACGTAATATTCTATGTGACCATAACATCATACTCTCTACTTGCTTAGAATAAAATATTTGTTAGTCTTGAAAAGTGCTTCCTGTCTTTTTACTGTTTACGGTGAATGATAATGATGATAATAATAATGGTAATTATGATGGTAATGTCAATGGTAATGATAATTATAACGATTTAATGATAATAAAATGATAATATATCGATATCAATAACTGTAACGCCAATAACAATAACGGTTATGATAAATAACAATAACATTGACAGTATTACTCTGGTCAGGTCTTAGGTTGGCTGTTATTCCTACCATTATGGCTGTGTATAAGAAATAAGAAAGCCAGCCTATAATTTAGTATAATGTGGGTTGATTAAGGTGCTACTCTATCAAAACAGATTGGGTTAAAATCATGTTAAATATAGAGATCGTAGTGGCCTCAACCAGCATTTAATTTCTACACTTTATGATAGTGATAGGCCTTCACTAAAAATTCCAATATTTGTGTCAGTTATGCAGAAGCCTAAAATTGCTTAAATTCAAATCAATGTATTTCAAATCAATCAATGTATTTTATATTAGGCCTATGCAAATGAAGGCAGAAGTTAATTCAATGACTCTTATTTGTACAGATAAGGTCCTTGGTTAATTCTTGGTGAATTCATGAAGGAATTATAGTTTCCTCCATGGCTAATTTAACTCGGGCACCAGTAAGCTTAATGCGCTGAGAACGCTCAACTTATAAAATCAGTGCTTCATTGTTCAAGGCTCAACACTGGGGCAATAGTTCAATGTTGAATGCTATTAAAACATTTAATTTTATTTTGTTCTTTGTAGTCAGAGGATTGTCTTGGCCACGGCACACACGTTGCCGGCACGGTTGCTGCAGAAATCTATGGAGTCGCCAATAAAGTTAATATACGAAGTGTACGTGTGTTTGGATGTGAAAATGGAGCTACCTCGTCAGACATAGTTGATGGTTAGTTTTGATTTCTGATCATTTTTATTTTTATTTTCATGTCTTACTTTGCACCAAGGGAGATTCAGTTGGAGGCATGATTGCATTCTTATGAAAGACTTCCAAGTAACTAGTAACAATAATGTTCAATGTAAATACAATGTACAATACATTACGTCCAATGACAACTGGAATGGGAGATTCAGTCAAATATCATAAAACCTAATTGTTGTATTTATATCGAGATTATATTTTTAAAGAAAAAAACCCATTACTTTGTGAATAAGGGTGGTCCTGGTTATTCAACATAGAATTAAATAAGCCTATAAAAACACAAATATTAATATGTTTTTATTCAGCAATCAATCAAATTTTGACTAATGGACCTGGGGAAAAAGGTAATGTTGTATCAATGTCACTCGGCGGGCCTCCGTCTGTCGTGATAGACGAAGCTGTACAGAACTTGATTCGAGCAGACTTTGTTGTGGTGGTTGCAGCAGGGAACGAGAATCAGGATGCTTGTGGCGTATCACCAGCCAGAGTCACTGAGGTAATTAGTCAGTGTCTTTACGTGTTCGTTCGTGCGTGTTTTCATTCATTCGTCCGTTCGTTCGTGCATTTAATTAATGATTGATTGATTGACTGATTGATTGATTCATCCATCCATCCATACATCCGTCCATCCATCCACATTCGTTCGTTCGTTCGTTTGTTTGTTCATTCATTCATTAATTAATTCATTTATTATTAATTAATTATTTCATTCATTCCGTCATTCATTCATCTTGTGGTACAAAAATTTAAAAATGAGTTATTGATATAATTATTTAGAAAGATGATATATTGTAACAGTACTGTAAAGATGTGTATAAGAGACAGGTATTACACAATGTATGCTCTATAAACAGGCGCGTAACAGGGGTCTTGGGTCAGGGGTGGGGGGGGGGGGGCAAAGGTAAAAATTTTCCCGGTTAATAATTTATGACCCGGTGTGATACCCCACCATCCCCACCCCCACCATATAGAAAACAATACGACATAGGGCTTATCTTATTTATAGTATAGGCCACACACGTGTGTTTGAAACTAAATACTGTATAAGCATTAAGGCCCTTCTTTTAGGTAAAAACGATCTATCATAAATGTTCTTTCTATTTGAGTTGGGCCTATTATGTGTTTAAATAACTTAGAAGGCATAGGAGGGCAAGCAGAAGCACTAACCTTAACAAATGCGAGCGAAGCGCGCAAAAAAATTTGTGTTTTTAATTCTAATTTCGTCGAAATTGATCAAAACTCCCTAAAATGTGCAATTTTTAAAGGAAATTGGCCTACCTCAACAAGAAATGCGCTTATGTTATATATGGCCACACTCGTTTTTTTTTTAAACTGACTATAGGCCTAAGCATTTTCATTATGCCTTTATTTATTATAAACATATTCTTTCACCATCATTACACATTGAGGCACTTCTTTTAGGTAAAATGATCTATCTTAAATTTTCTCTCTTGAGTTTGGAACTATTATGTGTTTAAATAACTTAGAAGGCAAAGGAGGGCAAGCACAAGCGTTACGGTACCCTTTAAAAATGCGCGCGAAGCTCGTGAAAGAATTTTGTGTTTTTAATTCCAATTTCGTCGAAATTGAGCAAAACTCCCTAAAATGTGCACATTTTAGAGGAAATTGGCCTACCCCAACAAAAAACCAAATTTGAGAGTTTCATGTACTTTCCGGGGTGATAAGGGCATCTTCAATGGGGAAAGATTTTCCATAGATGGATATTTTCCCCTTGTCCAACGGTGGTTACGCCACTGCGGAGAATATCTGGCGGCTTAGATCAAATGCGATATGGACACTTTTTGAAGTGGAGAAGGGGTTGCCGGGTATTGTGATATATGTTCTTTATATCTTCCTTTTTATTTTTGTCTTTATTTTTGTCTTCTCTTTTCTTTCCTTTTCTTTCCCTTTCTTTCTCTTTTCCCTCCCTCTCTCCTCTTTCTTTTCTCTTCTTACCCAGCCCGGTACTACGGCTTGGTTCCCCCCGTCTGTTACGCCACTGCTCAAATCCTCCTTTACTGTAGCTAATTAAACTCAAATCTGTAATATACTTTAAACTTAGCAAAAACATTGAAACCCAATTTTGTCAAAATGTCGCTTCAGATATTTTCTTTAGTATATAAAATTGGCCTGGCGTAACACAAGACTCATTTTGTCATGACACCTCGCATTTCTATATGCAACAATTGATTTTATTCGTCAATATGTACATGGTTCACTTCAGCTTCATTCATTCGTATTTATTCATATATACATCCAGTATCCCATCCACACAGCCAACAATCATTCCAGCCATCCATCCATCCATATATCCGTTAATTAATTAATTCATTGCCCATTAATTCATTCATTCATTCATTGACCATTAATTAATTAATTCATTCATTCATCATTCATTCATTTATTCATTCACTAACTCACTTTCCCACTCATTCACTCACTCATTCTTTCATTCATTCAGTAAAAGATACAAGGTATTTATTTGTCAATGTTTACAACATTCAGTCATTCGTTTGTTTGTTCATTATCATTCATTCAGGTACAGTATATATTAACT
>NW_022704998.1:175981-182475 GCF_011630105.1 Anneissia japonica | reverse complement strand
CGGCAGCGGGGGGGGGGGGCAGGGAAGGGAATTTCAACCTTTTCCTTCTATTAGCCTGCTGAACCAAATACCAAAATAAGTACGTACCTAGATAAACTGCTCGTGATTTGTCTACATTAAATAAATTGAGATGTAATTAAAGGGCCTTAATAATCAATCAGTAACGGTATTACCAGGATCGTGATAAATGTGAGCATACGTATTGTGTGATTTGTCATGTCATACATCGAGTGTTTATTAATTCGAGATTAGCCTATTGAAATGTATAATAAAGTAGTGACAACAATACATTATACCCAAGTGGGTCACATATACTTGAACGTTTGAAAATGCATTTGAATTAATTAAGTCAAGGCTGATTGTTCCGGGGCCCAATAAATATAAAAAGGCACTACATCATTTTGCTTAGGCCTACACTGAAGAAGATTAGAGTATTCAGAAAAAATCTGAAGAATATTGTTGATAAATGATTAAATCGGCTATAAAGCAAAAACGTGCGTCGGCCTATGTCTACATGATTTATTCCAGTATACAGACGTCTATACGTGAAAACAGTAAACATTAACAATGAAAAGTTTTCTTATTTTTATTCTTTATTCGCAAAAAAAAACCCTCCAAAAATCAAAGTACAATACAATGGTGGAATACATACAGAATACAAGTACAATAAATTGAATGAGTCAGCAGGGGAATACAAAAGGTAACACAAAGTCTATGACCCACACTCCTCCAGTTTAACATAAATACAATATTATAAATAAAATGGGTAAATTATAATAAAATAAAACAAAATTAACAAAATACTGAAAGCAAAGTGGAATACAAAAATAAATATAACAAAATATTGATAATTTATCAGTTTCTACTGCGTTCAAATATCGTAACACGTATTTCCAATGATGTTTACATTCGTTTTGTTCCTGAGACAACTTTGTCTGTTTTCAAGCTGTATTCAAGCATCCTGAATTCAAAATTGGTCTCCGAAAACATCAGATCTTAGTATCTTAACCTATTACATCAAAGCATTATTTAATAGGACACTATTGACCAATAAAATACAAGGTTAGGCGTATGCCAACCAATAAATAAATCAGTCAAAATTCTACCACGGTGTTACAAATGGTTTATATTCAGAGCCAACGGTGGCGGAACATTTTTGAAAATGGGCTGGGGGCCATTTCATAAAGTCCAGTACGCGAGCGAAGCGAGCACTAGGCTGGGGGACAGGGGGTCGCCAAGGGCCCCGCACAGTGGACCAGGGCTAATCAAAGTGTGCCAAAAGTCCATATTTAGTGACTATGGCTATTACACTACTTTTTAAACATGATTGAAGATGGGTATACCCTGATGAATCAATCCTGAAAATATTTTACATTTAAACGAATTTTAAGGGTGGTATTTTTCAACAAGTCGGAAATTTCTCTATAAATATTTAAAATGCTATAATTCACTACATTATGTCAAAACACGTTTTTATTCTTACAGAAAATTCGGAATTACTTTAAAATGTACACGTTTCTTGTATATAAATTGGGGAACACAAATATATGTTTTGGTTTAAACTTGAATTTTGCATCAATAATAAATCGTTGTTTAAACGACAGAAAAAATGTTTAAAAATCTATTTTTAGAAAAGTAGGAGAGAAAGTTTAGATTCATGTGGATTCATGCTTTAATTTTTACATCACCATCTTCAGTATACCTTAACTTTATGATGGTACAAAATTTAGCTGCTACTTTTTGCAACTTCGCGAGCTAGACGCACTTTTATCAGTCTTGTTTTCATACATTTGAGACACAATTTTATTAGAGCAAACCGCAAATCAGAGGGATGTACGCGCGTCTACTCAACCAGTTCATGCAAAGCGTGGGAAAACTAGCACTCTGAAAAATTGACAAACAGTAACATATCTTCTAATATTTTGTTGCTGTTTAGAATACTTTATTAAATTTTGAGCAGCCTAATAATAAACGTTACAATTTTGTGTTGAAAACTTTATTTTGTAGAACTATAAATACGTAATGAACGTTGTTTAAACGTTATTTTGTGACATACCGAACCACAACATTGGCCAAGAACGTTATAAGAACGTAAACACGTGTTCGCCGGGTTTCTAAAGAAAATAACTCGTGGCAACAGGATTCCATTTTCTGATGAAGTTATAAATGCTTTGACACAGAACAGAGATATTCTTTCCACACCAGCAGAAAACCCACAAAAACAACCCAAACCGGGACGTCCTATCGGAGTATGGGAGGATCTTTCCAGAGAGATTCGCACAAGGGTAAAGTAGGCCTACACGAGATTTGACAAAATGTACGCACTGAACTCCTTTATGGAGCATTGCAAGCGGCGTTCAAGAAGAATCGATTTTAGAGTCCACTAATATGTAGAAAATACATACACATTAGTATTTCTCCCTGACGAACGGTAGTTTATCTTCTCAACGCCGGGGGGGGGGGAGCTCTCCTCGACGGGGACCTCTCGTCGACGGGACCCTGCCCCTCCCCCTTCCCCTGCTGGCGTCACCCCTGAGGCGCAAACCGGAATCGTTCACGACAGATGAAATATTGTCCATCTTTGTAGCTCCATACTTAACTGAGACTCCTCCTTACACCAAAATAAGAGTAGCAAAAAAGCATTGCTATTCTGGTGGTACAGTATACCTGTCAAAGAGGACAGCAAAGGTTCATCATCAAAGCCTCCTCGTTCAAACTGAGCATTATCAAAAAAACATAAAACGACCATTATCCATACTTTTACAATATAGGCCTAATATGGGACGGAATTAATATATCATGACATTGGTGTAGGCCTATATGTCTGATAAACTTCCATGGAATCTCAGATGCAAACATATTTTACATTAAAAAAATGTACAATTAGGTTGTCTGGAATTATTATGAATTTTGATTTCGATTTCTATTTCGATTTATTAAAAAAAACCCCATATATATTCACTGTAAGATTAATAATAGAAATTTTATGCCTAAAACACTTTTGGCCCCGTCCAATCAGAAAAATGTATTTTGATGACGTCATAGAAAATACAAAAGGTTTCCCACAGAAGTTCTTTTGTCCCAAACCTCCTTAACATTTAAAAAATCATTGCAATATGAACTTGTTTTGGTATTACAATGAAAACTGACATCGTCCAATCAGAAAACATTACAAAAATGAAGTCATATAGATTTGAAAATGTTTTTATTGAATTCTACGGGTATGGAAACCTCTAGATAAGTCTTGTATTCGCTTAGATTTGCTTCTGTAATGAGTAATTAATTTTGGCACACTTTGACTTCAGTCTGGCCCACTGTGCCCCGGTTGGGGTCCAAGGGAAATCCCCTAAGCTACGGACATTTTACGAAGTTTGGTAAAGTTATTTCATAGGCATCAAGCTACTGTAATATGACTTCATATTTGTTGTAATTTCCAGTGGCGGATCCAGGAATTCGAAATAGAAGGGCCCAGGGAGGGTACCGTACCTTCACAGATAGAATTTCTTACCTCAGCCCCACCATGGTTGGGGCTGAGGTAAGAAAATTTGTGATTATGGCGGGAATTACACTCTCAGACTTTAATTTTCCTTATATCTCCATTTTCAAAAAAATGAACAATTTACGGCGATTAAACAATAGAAACGGCGTCAAGCAAAATATTATGGTATTATACTAAACCATTTGATAGGTTTACATTTCCGACGACGGTAAAACAAAATATACGTGGTACTGTATATGGATAACGAAACAGCGTTCAGGGCTTTAAAGAAGACTAGAAATAACTGAACAGCGCCCTCATATAAAATCACATCAGACTGTCTCTCCGATATCAATCAATCAACTTAATCAAATAACATAAAATCACTATAACGACTCCCTGCTACACTAAAGGTGGAGAGTGTAAGCTGCAGCGTGAGATAGTCTCCCCTTCTCAATACAGTAAAATGTATCAGGCTACTACCATGCCGTAAGTATTAATTATTATTATGTTGAACGTGGGTGGATTAAAATATGTTTGACACTCATTTGGTGTTTTAATTAAGTAGGTTTATCACTAGCAGGGAAGTAAGTGACAGGTTCTCCCAGCAGACGATGTCACCGTTACTTGCCATGCTTAAGCCCTGGAGAAATCCATGCTAAGACCATTAGGAAAGTTGTTGGGGAGGCGGGGGAGTGTAGAAGCTGGCCATCTCAGGAGCTCAACACCAATTCGTCAGGAATAATATAATTTAGGCAATGTAATTTTTAAATGCTGTGTTGCGACTAAAAAAATGAATAACCATTTCAAATTCGTAGATCTTAAAGGGGATTCATGGTGGCTGGGTTACACCATTTCTACAAAATTTGGTAGTTTAAATTTGATTTGAGATAAGCGAGATAATGAGGAAGGAATGCCACCCCATAGGGTGCCCTAAATCCCCCTCCCCTTGGGCAAAAAGTAAAAAAATTCCTGACCTACCTTTTTTGTTGCAATGGGAAAATTAGAAGTCGCGAAAGTTTATTTCCTGCCATCTAGAAATCAAAATTTTTCCAGGGGAGGGCCCTCAACCAGTGACAATGCCAGCTTTTGAAATCTGGGTAGGAGGGGGGTATTGAGGGGCAAGGTAAAATTTCATTGGGGAAATATGCTGGGGTGGCCAGTGGTGGGCGTGGTTGGGCGTCATTCAAAATGTCTCGAAAGTGGTCCCGGAGGATTGTTTAATCGATTTTATAGGTAGATAGTCTAACTAATAATGAAATCTAAATTGTGGGATACGAGTCATACCGCGTAGTATCCGACACCTACCAAAAATGTATCCACCTTTTAAAATTTTGTGCACCACCCTTTCAAGATTTTGGACAACATTTTCTGAAATTCCGACACTCTTAAAAAAATCTTGGCAAGAGGTCAACCTAAATTTTTTAAATACCGAGAGGATTTTAAGATTTGGTCATCATGCAATATTGGTTATTATTTTGGTCAGTGTTAAATCATTATTATTCTTCCTTACAACATATATATTGGATTGGATTGTCTACTCATTGTTGAGGAAATACACATTGTGCATTTCAATTAAAATTGCCAAGGAATATTTAACTTTTTTGTCAGAGAAAACTGTCAGAAAAAAAAACATTTTAGTTGTCGAGAATATTTTAAACTTGTTTTCATTTCGATTACTTCCCATGTCTGGTTAAAAATACAGTAATATCCTGCACCATGGGATGTTGTTAACGTATTATGTTATACAGATTATTTACTGAAATTTAGAGCTGAAATATTTAAAATTAGGCCCACCCATTTCCCCTATTTTATAATTTCTCTGAATTGGATATTTGCCTTTATGATATGCAGTTTATGAGGTGTATTCATGAAGTTTCAACCTAAGATAAGATTCAATGTGGTGTTGCTTCATTAGACATTTTATTGTAGTGGGTTTCATTTTGAAGCACGTAATGACTGAGAATAAAGTCCATTGTTAGTAGGTGAATTGTTTAAACAAGGTTCTGTCAGAGTGTTGACATTGTATAGTTCATACCTAAGTATGTAATCTTAACGGAGTTTTCTTAGCAAATCAATAAATTACAATATACAGAAAGTCCTGCAAGGGAATGTCAAGGGGCTGGAGGACAACAGACCTATACACATAAACTGAGCTAAGTAATATATTATATTACAGAAATAGAATATATTTAATTTTACTTCAGTGCATTGATAAAAATATCAAAACTCAATAAAAATCCTTTGGGATCATCTGGGCTAAAATTTAATATTACAGCTCATGATGAGGACTATTTATTGAATCAACTATTTAAGAAAAGGTAAAGTAATTATAACATTAGATATTCATTAATTGTAATAATATATAATTGACAGGACATGTTTAGAAAAACCTATCAAAGTATTTTTTCTTGCAGATTGTATATAAACTGATAATTATTTATTTGTTGCTATGGCAATGGATCAAAACAGAAAGGTAACTTTGGGCCAGCGTTTCAGGAGTCTCATTCAGCAATGGAAAAGAAGAGGATTTATAGAAATTGGACCTGAAAATACGGAATTGTTTAAACTGACTGAGAATATAAGAACTGGTCTTCGTTTACAACTTCTTGAGAGTGAAAAGGTAGTGTAGGCATACTTTGAAATTCAAATATTTAATTTATCTTTTTATAAATTGTTCCTATCTTTATTTAATTATTTGGGTTAAAAAAAAACAAAAACACTTACATGTTATTTTATCTAGCAGAATAAAAGAATATATATATATATTGAATAAAAAAATATAATAAACCAATTAATAAGTGATAAAAACAGTGCTCAAATATAAAAATATGATATGTATAATGATACGATATAGAGATAAACTCTAAACTGTCTATTAGTAATGCTATAGGGATATATATATTTTGAACGTTAAAGTTCTATTATATTTACATAAATATCATTATGTATGTATATATAAATCTTTATATGATATAGAGATAAACTCTAAATCATCTTGCAGTAATGTTATATA
>NW_022704998.1:127134-175578 GCF_011630105.1 Anneissia japonica | reverse complement strand
GAAGAGAATTCTTGTTTTTATTAGTTTACTAGTTCCAAATAGTATGTAATGTTGTTGACACCAGTAACAAATGTGTGATCTTTGATAGCAATGACAAACGATATATCATCAAGACAGAGAAGAAGAACGATGCCAGGTTGTTCATGAAGATTCTGCCCAATTATCTTTGTCATCTGAAGCAGCATCCACATAGCTTAATAGTACGCTACATGGGATTATACCTCATCAAACAGAAAGGGGACAAACCAGTAGGTACTCATTTATTAATAATAACTGATGTTAAATGGATAAGAAACAGAGGGGAGGAGGGGCAGGTAGGATATGGACCTGTGGTATAGTGCTCTACTTGCAACCCCAAGGTCCTTGCCAAGATTGTGAACATTCAAGTGTACAGTTAAACTTGCCTAAGTCAACTTTGCTAACTCAAATAATTTCTAAGTCGATCTTATTTTACATACCAAATTGTTGTATTTTCCATTAATTAATGATCTGTAAGTAAAACGTTATCCAAATCAAACAATTTTACAATGCCAATTTAGATTTGACTTATGCCAGCTCAATTGTATTGTAAAAATCATCACTCTAAGTTTGCAGCTAAATTACGACTAAAAACATTTCTCAGTGGTGGCATCAGGGTTGATACAGTAATTTGTAGGGGAAAGTTTGGGGTGAATCCTCAAGAGTTTTGACCACATAGTTATTGAAAATTATTTATTTTGATGATGCAGACCTATATTGTACAATGGTAAAACATTGAATTGAGTTCATTTTCTATGATTAAAAAATGATGAAAATCAACCACCAGCATTTATTGCCTAAACTAAATTACCGCTCAAATATAGATTAAGTAGTAGGTTATGCATTAAAAAATGGTTATATATTTAGATCATTAATCCAACATTTTACACTTACAAAATATTTTTACAAAAACAATAAAGCAACCAAGACATGAGTTAACAAAATAAGAAAATTAAACATTTCTAATGAAGATAAGGTGGTATGATATTAATGAGTTTTCAGAATTTAATGAGCGATTGCTAAAGTTTATACATACAAAATCTATGAAAAAACTGTTATAAACATTATATTTTTTCTTTTAACAGATTTATTTCTCGGTGATGAAGAATGTATTTTATCCTGATGATAGAATTATTGAAAGGTATTTGCATGCTCAAAAGTAAATCCATTTGACATTGTAATAACAGTTTAGTCATTAAAATACAACCCAGATTACCCTCTAACTTATCAATAAATATATCTTCCAAACTGAGTATGCTCTTCCCAAAGATAATTCCTTTAACAAAGTATCTTTAAAAGATCATCTCTTCAAAAGTTCTCGAAACTATCCCCTTCCCAAAAGATCCCATTTCCAAAACTTCATGACCTAAAAGGATCCCCTTCCAAAAATCCTCTTCCTAAGTTCCCAATACAGTCATCTTCCAGAAATATCCACTTCCTAAAAACTCGCTTTCAAGAAGATCATTTTCCTAAAGATCCCTATCCCAAAAGGACTCTTCCAAAAAAAGATACTGTAACAAAATTATAATATTCCCTAAAATTTATTCCTAAAATGCTCTGCAGAAAAAAAAAATATACATTATGTACTGTATAGATTGTAATAGTCAGTAATACTGTATGTGCTGTATAAATAATTTTGAAATAGGCGTAGATCTTAAATGTCATACTGTGTATCGAATAGCAATACACTATTTAGAATAACAAAGAATAAAACACACTACAATAATTTGAATGGCATATAATAACACACTATGCAATCAAGCCCCAGTCAAGTCACTGCAGCTATGGTAACATAAACAAACATTTAAAAACCTAATCCTAATAAGATCTACAATTTAAAAATCTGTATTCCAGCATATGAGATGTAACATGCAATAAAATAAACTTAATTTGTTCCTCTGTAATACAATATTCTCATTGTCCTTGTATTACCTATGCCTATTACTCAGTATTTTTAATTTAAAGGTTGCATTTTTAGTACCTATGCATGTAATGCAATAGGAACTATTGTAATCACTCTTCGCTGTTTTTCCTGTGTGTAGTGTGTGTGCGTGTACGTTCTTGATCATCGTGATGAAAACTTCGGGTGACAGACGATTGGGCCCAACTGGTGTGGACGATCGGGCCCAAGCTATTTTCAAATCAATTGTAGTCTAGTAGGCCACTGCCAGCTCCCCCACTCCCGATATCGTTCTAAACTATTTACTGTAAAATGAAAATACTGTATACCTAGCTAGGCCTTAGGCCTACGAAATTTTTTTTTAAGTAGTTTGCTAAAATATTACTGTAATTTGCCTATCAAATTACATTACCAATGTGGTCTAAAATCACTATTTTGGGCCATAAAGACTCCCCCTGAATTTTTCAACCACCACACAAATTTGACCCAACCATATTTTCTGATTATGTCATTTATGATGACTTAATCAGAAAATATGGTTGGTTAAGTCATGTATCATGCATAGGAACGTTGGCGCCTGCAAGGCTCTGGTTTGTGAAAATAGAATGCATGTTCTTATTATTGTATAAATGTCACTTAATTTTTCATTTGAAAGGTTGCCAGGCTAACCATTATATTCACTTTCCAAAACTATAGATACGATTTAAAAGGTTGCCAGGCCAACCGTTACGTCAAACCATCACAGAAGTTAAACCAGGTTGGTTTGGTTTTGAAAGATCAAAATTTCAACAAGCAAAATATAAATATAGGTATGTCGATCAGGTACTTACTATAATTTTTTTTTATTATCATTTACATTATTATTATTATTTAATTAGCAATAATTTAGTTGTATATCCAATTGGTTTATATAAGCCACTACTGGAGCTTCTGTTATGTATCTTACCATGTTCTTTTATATTTTGACTTATAATTTTGAGGTAATTGAATATACTGTACTTTATATGAGAGAACCTACTGCCCTCTTCAGAATTTCTGTTGAAATGACTCAATAACAGGACAACACAGGTTTAACAAACAAGCAGGTTTATATTACATATAAACTATGCATAAAAACAACAGTATGTAGAAAAGTATAGAGGACAAAAGCAGTGAGGTTAATGTGGTGGGAAGAAGCGAAATAAGCTGGGCACACATGCGCCGTACCGACCACCGGCCGATAAATCCATCAACACTCACTGTGAGCACTTAATGACCCAACACTGTCTACTGATTGTCTGAGAAATATGTGCCTGTCTTAAAGTACATGAATGCTCTATTTTGAGTGCACATATAAACATTCTGTTCATTTAATTTATATATTTATTTTATTTTTTTTTATATTGTTTCTTTAGGTCCTCAAAAGCAGTGGTTTGACAGACAGATATCAATTGACACAGAGTTTATGCAGACTGTTGGTGTCATTGACTACAGTTTACTTGTAGGAAAACAGCCATTGTTGGAATCTGATAGAGTCCTGGATGAAAGACTAGCAGATGTAGTCTGTAGATTAAAGAAGTAAGTGAAAGTTATTAAAAAAAATACACTATGTAATGACATGGTAAATAAATTTATAGTTTGTTTTGAAAGAATGTAATTTAGCAGGTTATCAGCATTAGATGTAAGAGTATGCTGGTGATATGTATGACCTGTGGTAGATTTGGAGGCCACACCCTTCCTTCACCTTAACTTACAAACTTAGACCTTCATAACTTACCTTCCTTTTTGACACGGAATTCGAAGTAGAGAAGATTGCATTAGTAAAGATGAAATATATCTTTCTCAATGGTTTTCACTAATTTTAGTTTTTCTCTTTTCAGATCCATGAAGTATAAAAGCACAAGTCAAGCATCAAAGGAATATTGTAATGGTATCAATTTAAATCATGATCCAGAAAATAATTTAAAAAATAACGGTAATTCTGTTTATAAAAGTAAAAAAGTGAATCAAGACGAGGGTATCTCAGTAGCATCAGGCAATGGACTTGTTAACTTTGGAATGACATCAAGTGCGATGGAACACACAGAGTTATCACAGGATTTCCAATTACCTGGTGCTGCCGAAGAATCTGCCATTCCCACAAAAAACAAATTTGAGCCACAGATTAATCATAGTTTGAACGACAATGAACACCTTAATATACGCTTACTTCCAAACCTTGAGAACTCATTACACATTTTAGATGGTGTGGAAGATCGGTATTTTCTAGGAATTATTGATTTTTTTACAACTTATGGACCAAAAAAGAAACTTGAACATGCAGTGAAAAGCATAATACATCCATTTACTTCATTCTCTGCTGTTAGCGTATGTCGTTATGCAGACAGATTTAAGGACTATTTATCCAGCATATCGGTTTGATAGTTTATAAGTTCATCGATAGATTGACTTGTTAAGTGAATGATGGATTTGATGCTTGATTGAGGGGTTTAATGATTAAATAGTTGAATTGTTGATTGATAAATTGATTGAATTATTGATGGATTGGTTAATTTATAAATGGATTGATTGATAGATCAGTCAATATATTTTTTCTCATGACTAATGTAACTTATCTGTATAAAGCTACGTTCACATCAAGCCCGGAGTCCGGAGAAAAAATCGTGAAAAATAATTTCACTGATAAATAAATGGATCGTTCACATCAAATTTGTACGAATTCCAACCCGGACTGCGGATCCGGACAGATGGATCGGAGAGCCATTTTTATCCTGAAATCGTACGTTTTTTTTTCTTGGACCAATCAGCAACAAGCTTGGTTGGTTCGAACCAATCGAACGCATGCATACTTAACCTGAACACCCGTATTCTGTGCGCAATGTGAACGCAGCGTTCAAAAAACGTAGCAATTCACAATTTTTTGTAGGGCTCTGGACCAGATCCGGGCTTGATGTGAACGTAGCTTAAGCCTCGTATGAAATTACATGTAATGTATTCAAAAATTTAAATTTTTGTTAAGTATATTTATGTTTGTTTTGTGAAAGGATTGCTACAGTACTACTCAGAAGGCAAGTTTCATCTTTGGTATATCCTGCCCCCTTGTGCTTAAAAATTGATAATACCAAATAATTCTGTGCAATAGACATCCATTGTGTTATTTGTGCATATGATTTCTCTCTGTTTAATTTAGTATGTTAGTAGAATTCGTTAGCACATTCCATCAACATTCTGTTCATATTCTTTGTTAATGGTATAATAAAAGTTTTTTTTTGCAATTGGTATTTTGTTTAGTTTTCGTCATTCATGTGTTTGTGGAAGGGTAACTAAACATTCTTAAACTTAATAATATGAGTTTTATAAAACACCAATTTCATCGTGAGTTTTCGTGAGCGATAAAACTTCACAGAGCAGCTTACCATATTTGATATTTTTTGCCTACATTCCAACTCAAAATTTGGGAGAAAGAAGGTGCGTAGGTGATGGTTGCCTGCCCCAAAAGTACTCAAAATCTTTGTATTCTTTCATGCATGCATTACGATTGATAGTATTTTAAATATATCTTTCGAGGTGTCCGTAACACTCGGAAATAGTTTGTATGACAACCTCGTTGATTGTCGGTGCACAAAGGAAAAATTGATACAGAAATACAAATTGATGTGTACCCGAAAATAGCAACTAATAGGAAAATTGATAAAGTGACCTGCGATTGATGATTGAATATTCGGCAGAGTTGGAACATCTATCCAGTAAGTCGATGAATGGTTAGAAAATGCATAACACGATGTTTAGGCCTACCTGGGTCTTGGAGACAAATACACCGTTAGACCATGAGAGAACATGAGTTATTGATAGTACGTAGACCGACTACAGATAAATGAGATCCCATAGATTGTAGCATATTTTGTGATATTCTATCGAAATTAACATGGTTGGGCTGAGGTGAAAAATTTTTATGAAATAGTACCTCTAGATGGCAGAAAATGACACTATAGTAAAGTTCATCATCACATCACCATTATAGTCAAAATGAAGCGCCAACAAATCATGTATTTTCATCATTGATTGTCGGCAACCATAGAGATCATTAGTATGTGTGATGAGACCATAGAAAATAAGACTTAAAGACACCGTCTTTGATGTATTTACTTTACTTTATCACTTCAAAGATAAAATGTGAGTCCACACCCATCTCAGCCCCACCATGGTTGAGGCTGAGGTGCGAACATTGTGGAAAATACTGTAAATAGTACCTATAGATGGCCGGAAATTACACTTTTATATATTAAATTTCGTCATCATCACATCACCATAGTAAAAATGAAGCGCCAACAAATTTCTCATGGTCCTTTATCATCGATTTTCCGCAACCATAGATACCTAATTAATATGCGTGATGTACCATAGAAAATAAAACTTTAAAACATTGTCTCTTTTATCTATTTACTTTACTTTACTTACTTCAAAGCCGTTAGTCCACACCCACCTCAGCCTCATTATGGTTGATGAATAATACTTCAAGATGGCCGGAATCACACTCTATATAGTAAAATTCATCACATTACCATATGATCTTTTATCTGCAATTTTCGGAAATGATAGAGATCTAATTAATTATGTATTGTACCATAGAAAATAAACATTTAATTTACCTACCTTCTGTGCCGAAAACCAATATTATACTTTTTCTCATACTTCTCAGATTATAATAAAGGCACTAACAATTTTCGGAAAGCCAAAGCATTCACTGACGTGCTGCATTCTATTTAAAAACATACATTCCAAGTGACTCGCTAAAACCACCGGACTTGAAACTGGCTGAAAAACGTTATTTACATTAATTACAGCTTGGGGCTTGTTAACTTCCGTTCCTTGTTTACAATGTAGATTCGTATCTATCGACAATTGTAATTTACCAATAGCCTATAATTATCTGGTACACAACTTTTAATCCTGAATAATCAAAATTTGTTATAGCTCGACAAAAATATTTTCTATATTGTTTTTAAAGGACAGCTAAAATGATCATTGTAGGCCCAAATGACACCGTCTTTATCAATATTGATATTAATATCTTCATGGATGTGTACTTCCATGATGTCGATATCAAATAAAGCTACCTAGTGATGGATCCAGAAATTCGAAATAGAGGGGATCCAGGAGACCTTCACATATGGATTTATGATTATGTCACCTCAATGGTCCATGCACTAGATGGCCGGAGACTACTTAAATTTGAATACAATTTTGATTTTTTTTTCTCCATTTTCGAATAAATTTTTGGATAATTTAGGTGAGGGCCAGTTGCACACTTCCCTTTTTCGAATATACAGTGCAGTTGAGCATGTTATATAGGAATGTTGTAATAATAATAATAATAATAATAATAATTCAACATTGCTTAGCTCATGCTTAAAAATAAAAAGTCGACTGTACGCATGCGCCATCTAAGACAATTTTTAAGCTAAGATT
Source organism: Anneissia japonica (assembly GCF_011630105.1). Classification (NCBI taxonomy): domain Eukaryota; kingdom Metazoa; phylum Echinodermata; class Crinoidea; order Comatulida; family Comatulidae; genus Anneissia; species Anneissia japonica. The sequence goes on along the minus strand of NW_022704998.1, from coordinate 168,212 downwards.
TTGCTAAGATGGTTTGATAAATCAGTAAGGTATTTGCTTTAGGGACATGTTAACTTTTTTGACTTGAGACATTCTAAGCTGACATTGATTAATCCCGAGTCTGGACCCCAGTAGCACATGTTGCTGTAAAATAAAACTAACATCAACTCCCTCGTCCGACTCTACGACATTAATTAAATCCAATCAAAAATCACATGGGCGAACCTGTACCGTAAGATTTCTCCCCATGAACCTCACCCCAGGGATTTTATTCCGGGACCATAAACAAGGCTCTAGGCATCCCCTTGTTTTAGACCCCGGTCGGAATTTTGCCCCCCCCCCCCATCGACATTTTTCCTGATTTTACGAACATTTTACTACAGAATCCTTAAATCGACAGTCTATAGAGTATGTATAAATAAGAATATAGCACTGGTATAATTTAACTGTTAATTGACAGGAAAACAATTTTGTCATTCATATATTAATTGTAATTTTGCAACTTACTTAAATATAATTATTCAGTTGTTGAATTAAATTGTTTATATTTCAGCTCAAGACAGACAGTGTATATTTAAATTGGACCTCATTAGAAATGGGTTGGAATCCTGTCTATAATGGGCGATTATACGGTAATTTTTACTTTACTTAATCTCAATCCATTTTTTATCTTGCTTATGCATGTTGAGCATCGAATAAATTCAATCAATCAATCAAAAAATATTATATAATGAAAAATGTTTGTATGAAGATTATAGTTATGGTATTATGTTTATTGTTTGAATATACTGTATTTATGAATCTATATATTCATTTATATTGAATAGTACACTTTTTATAAATTTTATTTACCCAATGCAGTCGGAATGCTAATATAATTTGTTTGCGCTATTGCGATGTACTAGTCCTACCCCAATGCCATGTATTTGATAATACTCACATCATTTCGTGGTATGATGATACTATAAAATAATTTATATTTAATATGATAATGCTGATATGATAAAGAATTGTGAAGTACTATTATGTTGTATCAGCAACATTGTCCATTGCGATAAGTGAATACGATAATGTTTATGTTAGGTTTCTCCTTTTGGGGAGGGGGTAGGGTGGGGTGGCAGCCGGCTTTCCCCCCTCCCCACCGCACCCTAAATCTTTTAAAATGGTAAAAAATTTGAGAAAAAAAGAAAATTACATTAAAATTTAAAATCTGAGAGTGCCATTTCTGGCCATCTAGAGGTGCCATAATCGAAAAGTTTCTTACCTCAGCCCCAACCATGGTGGGGCTGAGGTGACGTGAACCCTTCATCTGACAAATTCCCTCCCCGTGGGCCCCCTTTATTTTAAACCACTGCCTCTGCCTCTGTTTTTATTTATCTATTATGTTTTGATGATATTCCGTTATAATTCTTTCTCTGTTTCCAAATCTTTTCTCAATATTTTTTTATTCCAGTGATGTAGACAAATAAGCCACAACTATCAAGGAAAGAATATCCGGACTCAATCGTGAAAGGGCAACAGAACTTACCAATTATTCATAGATAGCCAAAAATTGTGTCACTCATCAAGCTTCCTGCCAGCTGGGCTTTTCGGACAAGAAATTCTGGATATAAAAGTCTGGATATGAAATTAATTAAAACATAGTGTAAATTTTTAGTTTTTGAATGTTTCCTCTGTAATATCTCAAAAATATTCGGTATAGAATACACAATGCAGAAAATAATATTAAACTGAATAAATACACCAAGATTTTGAGGACATTAACAGCATTAAGACCACTTTATGCTGCATCCTGATGTTTTCATGAATGTGTATTTTTATGCGATTTTTATCGGCCTATTTAAATAAAAGTTTTATGACCCATAGGCCTAGATCGTTTTTAAGTCACTATATACCGGGGTAAATAATATTACACTTTATTAAATTAATTAAAATGATTTAGATAGAAAAATTATAGAATGTATATACAGACAATTATTTTGAGAACATTAATGGCATTAAGATCATGAATTTATATATTTAGCGATTGTTATAAATAGGCCTACTGTATTTAAATGGGTCGTAAAACGCATTTTACGACCCAAGGATCGTTTTTAAGTCAATATATAAATAATATTACACTATAATAAATTAATTAAAATGATTTCACTTAGCCTACTTTTAAAGAATACTTAGATTTACATTTTGAATGTAGTTTGCAAAAAAATGTGCCTACCACTATGTCATTACACAACAACAAATCTTTAGCTCTGTTTTTTTTACTGTTGTTTACATGTTCACTCAGATATTCCAGTTTTAATGCCATTGTATGAAAATGACTCAAAACAATTTTAGAGCACAGTCTCCAGTCTGAAAACGTCACTTATTAGCGTCCACCCTCGAATTGGTCCAGCACTGGGGCCGAAACGGTATTCGACTCTCAAAAAATCCAGTTTGCCAAAACCCATGATTGCCGAATTAGGCCTTTTGCCGATACCCAGTTTGCCGAATCCAGTTCACCGAAATCATGACAACCCAGTTTGCTGAAACCAAGTTTGCCGAATCATTTGCCGTCACCATCGTACAAAAGTATATCATAGGCCTACATGCTTTTGAAAACATGATGGGTGGGTCAGGGAGGAGCCATATTAACATTTTCCTATTTGTATTTCTTGAGCCTCATTTGGAATAAACGCCTCTTTCGAAAACACCGCGTGGCGTATATTTTTCCTCGAATAAACTCCCTCTTGACTGTAAACAGATCTAATGGAAACATCATTCCCAATACTTTCTACTAACGTTTTACTCCAGTAGAATTAAATTTTAATTACAGTGGAATTATGGGGCGATTGAGTATATAGGCCTACAGTACGTATCCATTTTACACACAAAAAAAAAAATGCCTGCCTCGAATAAACTTACCCTCAAAAACCATTCTCAACAATTAACCCCTCAGGGCGTTTATTTGGCGAAATCGTCCGGGACCAAAAATGATAATTTGCCTATCCATATAACGTATTTTGATTGTCAATTTCTAATATTGTGGTATAAAAAAACCCAAAAGAACTCCAAACGCGAACACACGATTTTTTTTTTATGCCGGGACGCTGACAGAGGCTCTAGTCAGCCCCCTGATTCGGGTGTATAATTGTAGATTATTATTTATTTCATTTAGGTATAAATATTATTATTTTAATTAAACTTTATACACTTATTATAAATATGCTTATAATACATTTTATCTGACAGGCCTATTTAATTATTTCTTTTTTTTGCTGATAGCTAAATTGTTAATCAAGTTTGATTTACAGAATAGGACAAAACTAATCATTAAACTGCAATAAGCAGTTATTTATTATACGCATAAGCAGAGATCGCATCGCACACCGCATTGGAAGGCTTCGAAATTCTCAGTTTTGCAATTCTTGAATTTGCCTATTTAACAATAGACATGTGATAGAGTTTCTTTTTTCCCCCGATAAATCATGTAATTTTCTTTCTTCTTTGAGAGTGGAAAAGAACAATTTCCAATTATGGATGAATATTATGGATAGATATTTATGTCTATGCCCTTACTTTCCACTGGCTCCACCAGTTCGTACAGTCGCAGTAACGGTAAAAGAGTGTTATGCTGTTTTTAATGTTTCATTGCTTTTGATTGACTTTCGGCAAACTGGGTTTCGGCAAAATGGGATTTCGGCAAAGTGGACTAGGCAATCTGTGATTCGGCAAACTAGATTTTGACAATATGGCGTAGATCCGACGAAACCTCACCACAGCCCCAATCGGAGGTAATGCTCAGTGACGGTGCCATAGATTTCCAGATATGAAGATCCAAATTTCTCGGTAATTCATGCCAGGTAATTTCACCCTGAGACTATAGAAGTATAGTGTTCGCTACGATTTTTTTCAATGGGAAGTCCAACATCCCGTTTCCCCAGATCATCTATCCCTCACCTCCGCTGGTGGCGACGACACTGATGTTTTCCGACTTCAAATATAAAAACCCTTTTCCAAGAAGCGCCCTTTATATATACGGCATTCTCTTCTTACTGATTTGAGTAGATAGACAGACAGACATACATTACACTGTAAACAGAGGAAAACAATAGAAAGTTCACTCATAAATACTGGGACTGTGTTCGAAAGGGGTAGTTTTTACCATGTAGTTTAGTCACTTTTTAATATATAGGCCTAATTATTATTTTATAAATAAATTAGAAATACCGAGGATGACTTGTGGGGGGATAATTTTACCTGCGTTATATTTACTGTATCTCATATCTTGTTTACAGTTTACTACTACATTTTCTACTCTGAGCCGATCCTTACAATGCTATTTAAATGTAAATATTATGTTTACAAATGGCTATAAAAGGATACTGAGCCAACAGCTCTACCTCCCATACTACCGAGGAGAGGAACCATTCCGCTAAGCCCCAACCCTTGAAAATATTGTGCCAAAGAAAATAACAACCCTAGATCAACCTATAGAGTTACTTCCGTCCTAGTGGGCGACTAGTTACCCTACCCATGCGCTGCATGGTTGGGGCAAAGGTGAGCATATTTTGCTAAAATCAAAGATTTAAAAAAAGTTTTCAATTAATTTATAACAGGAGCTTGAAATGCATAGGCTAATAGTGTACTACAAAACATGTACATGGTGAAACATTCAAATGTCATTGAGGTGCAAAAATTATTAATATAATTTATAGGTAAATGTATATGTATTCTTTAAAGTAATAAAAATAAGAGAAGAATTGGTCCGGTGTGGCCGGTGTTGTTTTTTCGACAGCCATGTATATAAAACAATATTTATTATCTCTTTGTTTATATGTTAATGACTGCATCAGGAAAAAATATCATAGAAGTACGTTCCCAAATACTTGAGAAAAAAATGTGCATAATCACACCAGGCTAATCTGGAGGTCGTGAGTTCGATTCCCACCCGAATCACTTTGCAAGTATGTTGGAATGTAGAGTACTTAGTATTCGGCACGATACTATGTCAGGTAGGGCAATCACATCACTCCCTGTCTCTTATACACATCTCTCCACCAGTTCGTACAGTCGCAGTAACGGTAAAAGAGTGTTATGCTGTTTTTAATGTTTCATTGCTTTTGATTGACTTTCGGCAAACTGGGTTTCGGCAAAATGGGATTTCGGCAAAGTGGACTAGGCAATCTGTGATTCGGCAAACTAGATATTGTATTTATATTATTTTCGGTTCCTCTTCTGTCTGATCCTCTCCATCACAGTTTATCTTTATTTTGCTTATATAATGTATTGTATGATATCATCTTCACTGTCACTATCATCATCAATTCATTCTTTGACCAGACTTTATAAAATAAAGAATTCTGTGCTTTAAGGTACATCAGTTTGTTTATTCATGAATACAACAATAATAATAATATTAAACACAAATGATCTCTTGTAACTTTGTGCTGAAACAAGCCTCATCAAAGCAATTCTAAAATTACCTAAAGCTACAAATTTGAAGCAAAACTGCTCAAACTTTTAAACAAACTTTTATGTGTATGAAATTGATAAGTATACCAGTAAAAAACTGAAACAAGTAAGAAATCTTTAAGTACACTTTTAAAATTTTGATTGTGGACGTTGAAAAGATATTTCGTTTTTAGTGATAAAATTGTATAATTGTTACAAAAACTCATGACACACAAACAATTATTAAAATAAAGTTCCTGCAATGTAAGCATTTTAATACCACTTCACAGTGATGGCATTAAGTGCAATATTATTAAGTACGCTTTTGTTAATTTACTTAAAATAACAATTTCTTGTTTTTCATAATCTGCTGTATACCCTGGAGTTGTAACCTGAACTCCAATCAGGCATGTTCTCTCTTTTAAAATCTATATACAAAAATATTCACTAACAATCAATAGTGAGAATTGTGGGCCATCTATTAAGTGTCATACCAGAATATAGTCAAATTTTTTTGTCATAACAAATATACCCTCTATATTAATGGTATGGCCCAACTCTTCTTATCTTAGAGTTTGTTTTATGAAAATGACTTTATACCCAGTCATCATTGTTTTGTTTACGAAAAATACATTTGAAATTAATAATTTTCATAACATATTTCAATAATTATTGATTCATCGAGTTGTTTCAAAATGATAGTCATTTCAAAATTACTATTTTTAAAAAACATATACATTATACTCATGGGCATGTGTAATGTAAAACATTATTATAAAAAAAATAAATTTTCCCCAACAAGAAATTGGATTTCAGACATTCATTTATTTTCTCCTCATGTTGGTCGTCAAATATTCCATAAAAATTATTCTCCCTCAAATTTTTCCCCAAGTCTCTATTTATCTCCTGTATATATTTTACAATAAAATGTGGAAATAACCAAGACAAGACACTTAATATACAATTTACATGAAAATACAGAATAAACACAGCTTGTTATTCTGTATCTTGCACCATTCAAGAGAAAAAAAATATATAAACTATACCATTCTGAATGGCAGATCACCGAGAATACTTATCTTAAATACTAAGTATTCTTATTTTTCTTCCTATACCATTGAAGTTGATAAAATCTGTACTAAAATGCAACTTACCAACATATGTTGTCTAACGTACAACCTTTCATTCAAGTTCATAATTTATTTAAATAAAAGGTAACTGAACAAAGCCATAAAAAAAAAAATTCAAGCATAAAATTGTCCATAAAATATTTCTGTAACAAATGCAACTTCAGATAAAAAGTGGTTCAAACTGATTAAAACTGTACAATGCAGATGTACCTCAAGCCTAAATAACCTAGAAAAAATACACTTATTTTTTTGTACTGGATTGTGTATCAAAATATAGCTGTATGGTCTAATTACAAGGCAGTCACGCCAATATTCATATGGCACACTTTCACCGTGCCTTGAAACGTAACAATATTGTCAAACATCACACTAAATTACTTTCCACAAACAACCTTTAAGAACAATTTAAGTATTTTCTGGTCATGTGGGCTTTACATGTGTGCATGGAAGACAAAAGCATTTGGTCCTCTTTTTTTGCCGCCATCTAAAATACTTCATTAGAGCAACACAGAGGGAACATATCTGTTTATTATGCTCCCTAACTGCTTCGATGAAAGGTTTCAGCCTATAAGTAAAACAGTCCTCTTCATCTTAATATCCTACAGCTGCAAACGATCAGCCTCAGAGATTTTTCACCTCTAAAAATGCCACTGACAACAATCGCGTAGCGGTGGCAACGACGGCGGAATGTTCAACCAACATAATTCGGAATGGATAATTTTAATCACACCTGGTGTCTTAGAAACTTTGCATAGTAACCTACATTGAGACAGTGTGGCTGGACTAAGACTCGTCAACAAGACTTACAATTTACACATAGGTTTGTAATAATAATACACAGGCTCTCACTAAATGTAGAGCGAACGATACCCAGCAATTTGCTCGTTTGTATGAGGTAATTGTCCATTAATGATCGTGGCCCCTGGAGGACTTGATATGCCCTCTGACCACGAGTCTGAATGGGCTGAGTGTGGTGATGAGCTTGACCATTTTCCAGGCGAGTCTGGTGAAGGGGTCAAACAACTTTCTGGGAAGAGATACGCATTGGTGCTTTCATTGCTTGGGGGACCTGTAGAGTGGGGTGACGTTCCATTACTATGGTGCGAGGGAGGTGTAGGATACTTGGCAATGTGCTGCATCATGTTTGACATGGGTTGATGTTGGTGCGCTGCACTGTAGGAATGTTTGAGGGGATGAAGCTCTTTAACTGACATGACGCCATTGATTCCCATATGGTTGTGAGGATCCGTCATGCCTGATACGGCATACATAGATCCCGGGCTGTGGTGTAACTGGTGTGACATCATGTTATGCATGGACACTGTGGGATTACAGTAGGAACTAGCTTTTGTTGGTGACCTGACTGTCATGTGTGGCTGCTGCATTTTAGGCTCAGATACAGTGGGTGTCGCAACCATTGATTGCTGAATTTGCTGGACAGCTAAGCTGTGTTGCTGTTGGTGGAGGTGGTTCATGCCGTCCTGAACCCATGTCACCTCGCCATTCATACTAGCTATGCTTGCATGATGCGGTGAACCATTCATATGAGCCATATCAGTATACAAGTGATGGGGCAGTTGCATATGACTGGTGCTTACTGGTACAACGCCATCCTCCAAGCCAATACCGTGTGTCATCATATTTTGCCCGTTTGAGTAAGGAGGAGGAGTCCTTTCATAATGGGTTTGTGGCGAATCAAGTGAGTTCACCGGCGACATCACCACACTGGTGTCTGTTGAAGAACGCTTCTTTCGTTGTCGTGGTTTTCTCTCCTTGCCATTTTCTGACAAGGGCGACTTTGTGCTGTAATCATGCATTGGATGTGAATTTGATTTTGATCTGCCTTTCTTTTTCGGATGCTTCCCCACGTGGTGCATGTAGCTCAAATCATACTCATCCTTTCCAATAGAAGGACTCAAGACACCACCATTCATACTCAGACTCGCTGGGCTTGGTACGATTTTATAGGAATCCAGTAGCTCTACAACATCCTGCATGTAATTTTCTTGTGCAATGTCACGGGCTGACCGGTCCATGTGATCTGTTATTTCACGGTTGACATGGTGATCCAACAGACATTTAACTACATCTACAGAATGCTCCTTTGCAGCTATCAGCAGAGGGGTTTGATCCTAAAATGGAAGAACAACAAACAATTGTAAGGATCTAGAATAATATAAATCAAATACAATGAAAATATTTCATTTTATATATAATAATTATATAAAACATTTATATATTTAAAATCTTTTAAATATTTAATGTGTCTTAGCTTGATTTATATTATAATTTGTGAGTTTTACATGTCTTCATTAGTATCCATTTTAGTGCCATTTTAATGTGCAATATATCTTTGTACGTTTTTGTAAATATTACGCAAGTTAGCCACTGGATACAATGTAAATTTTGAATAAAACCTTAAATAGTAAATAATTATTTAGTATTATATTTAACAGCAAAATAGTTTACAGTTTATTTCTTCTGAAATCATGTGCTGGTAGGTTCATATTCCGTGAAAAATCATGTAGATTTCTTTTCTGCTTAAGGATGCTGTGGAGAAGTGCTGTCAAATACTTGTACAATGAAAGTAAAGGAATAATCATTGTAGATTGATGGACACTTACCATATGGTCTTGGATATCTCTGTTGGCTCGACTCTGCAAAAGAATCTGACATGCATGGACATTATTGACTGATGCGGTCCAATGCAATGCACTCTTGCCATCATTATCAGTGAGGTTAACGTCTGCATTAGCTTCTATCAGGTCCTCAATCATATTAGAAACAGCCAAACGTGCACCCATCATCAGTGGAGTGATTCCTTTGTTGGTTTTAGCATCAACATTTGTTGCTCTATTACTCACAAGAAGCTGTAAAATAATTAAAATTTTATGCTTGTGAAGTGTTCTAAATTCATAAACTCAATGTATGTAACAATTTTGTTTAAATTACTGTATTTATTTACAGTACTATTCGATGTGAATGAGACATGTAAATTTAAATTTACAATATTTTAAATTAAAATCTGAAAACAATATCTTTCTATTGCGTGTAATATGTTACATGGTGTTTAATATTGAACATTTAAACCTTTTTTCCCTTACCCTAAAAACATCATATGAATCAGCAGCAACTGCAGTGTGCAGGGGTGTGCGTCCATTGTTGTCTTCTGAATTCACATGAGCACCGCGATCAATAAGGATCTTGGCTGCTCCAGGGCACATGAACCGAGCAGCAAAGTGAAGCGCAGTCTCACCGGTTTTATCAGTCTTGGCATTGACATTCGCTCCTTGAAGTATCAAATTCTCAATCAACGCATAAGAGTGCTCATTTTTGCCATCTGGGTCTCGATCGCTGCTAATCACGGCCAACATTAACGGAGTCTTACCACCTACAAAAAAGTATTTTTATTTTTACTTATGAATATAGTGAATGTTAAAAATCATTCTAAAATTTACAATCTAGATTTTAATCTAGAAACCATCTCTTGATTGTGTGTATACCATTATCATTATTAATAATTTTAACAATTCTGCTAACAGAATATTTGGTGGTCATTGACGTAAATTGTTTACGTTGACACTTTAGCAAACAAGACAGTAGGACTAATTAGTATTATTTAGGATATTAATATGGAGAAATAAGTAAATAAATAAAAAAAGGTTACTTTTTTATTCCACATAAATTTTACGGTATATGAATTGTTGTTTATTATTGTTCAATTTTAGTATCACAATTCATCAGTTTTTATTTTAATTTTTAATTCAATTTTGCAATTTCATTTACTTTCTGATCATCTCTGGAACCCTGAGAATCAGAGGTTTCGGTGGCATGATAGGTCAGCTTTTCTTTTCCTTTCTCATTTTATCTTCCTGTTCAGTTCCTTTCTTATATTCCTTATATTTTCCATAACTACATGTTATCTGAAATACACTTTCTAAGCTAATGGCATTACCTGGACCTCTGACATCAACATCTTCGGCAGAATCTTCATCCTGCGGAGGTGTGAGTGCGCCATCTTGATATCCACCATTAGCAATGATATGTTGAGGCTTCCACTCGCGCTGATCCAATTCTTCATCGGATAACACTGTCTGTCCAGAGTACGGTGGTGAACAAGGCTCAATCTAAGAAACAAAACTCAATTTAATTTTCCACTCAACTGTTTGATTAATCTCATTTTGTCTTATAAAAATGACACAAACAGAATAATGAGGAGCTATATTTATTATTCGTAGAAAATGTTCCCATATAAAATTTTACATTGGTTCTTGTTAGAGGGCATCAAGAAGGATAAATTATCATTTCCTTTGAATTTTACTATTAAAGTTACTTATGCAAATACACATGATTGTCATAATGTAATATTTTGCTTCTTCCCCTTTTGGGCTACTTATAATTTAAAACATTTTTTGAGTAATAATCTGGCTGGCTTCTTGCATCAAACTGACAGAAAATGGTGCCTGGTGGATCTCTGCGGTCTGTTAACTGAAGTTCACATTTATTTCCTTTTATATTTTGCAGGTTGTTTCAACAAAACCCTTTTCGTTGAAGGGCTATATTTGAGACGATTATAACATCTTGTTCCTAATTGAGCATTATTATTATTTATCCATTTGTTTATATTGCATTAACGGATTTAGTTTGTCTAAAGCATCGTGTGTGTATGTTTGTCTTGTGTAAGGGATTGTCACCTACAAGTAGGACAGTGATATATATTCGCTATTGGCAAACCTTGGCACATGTGTTGCATGCCTAAAGAAAGAATAATAATAATAATAATAAAAATAACTAACCTAATTTGAATACTAACACAATGCGAAATATAAATCTTTGATAATTGTTATTATATTATCACTATTATATATGGTACAGTACCTTTCTTCGCTTGTTACTCTGAACATTGGTGTCATCAAGATTAATAGTCAGGTGTTCTCCATTCTCATCTACCTCCAAGCATGCACCTGTGTCATTGCTAATACTGTCCGATGACAGGGAACCTTCACGTCCAACTGGCATTTGTCTAGGTGTTTCTTCATGTGGTCTCTTCTTGGAATCCTTGGTCTTGAAGTTGTCAGGGAACCAAACCATGGTTGTACGGAATTTCCGTCTGTTCATTAAAACATAAAGTAAACCAAGGAGCAGTACAATGACAACAGCTGCTGATATAAGGTAGGTCTGCGGTGAGCTTTCTGTTTCAATAGGTTCATCTAGATAAAAAATAAAACAGTTTCTTGATTATCTTCAGAATTAAGAATCATACTAACCAAAATCTTTATAATATAGTTTGCCCTCTTATTTTAGATCACCTTTCGGTTTCAAGCCTACAGATATAATATTTATATGAAATAATATTCAAGTTAGATTTTCGTGTAGACCCAGACAAACATTTTCAAGAATGATGACAATGATGATGATATAATCATAGAAAATGTTCAAATAAAAAAAAAACTACTCAAAGCTCACCTTTGGCAGTAATAATTGGCAGATAAAATGAGCTGTTACCAGATGATGTCACTGCACCTAGAAAAGCTGCTGCTTCGGCGGCTGTTCCAAAACAAGTCATTGAAGCCTTAAGGCACCCTCTATTGTCAAGTCTTATATAAACCTTTGATCTGTAAATAAAGAATCAGTGAATTTGTCAACATGTTAGAAAATTCTCAATTATTAATTTTGAAAGACTAAATTTCTCAATTTTACTTAGATTACAAAAAAAAAACTTTTCACATACCCGTATTCTACAGCTCCATTGCTGTTTCTTGCTTTGCGACCGGGGGACATGAATCGACGTACACGTTGCAAATTATTTCCGGCAGCAGCATCAATATCAGATCGCCATTCATAGATCATCGGTTTGCCATCTTTATCATTCATAATGAAAGGTGTTGTTTGCAAGATGATACTGAGGTTCCGGAGGAATGCACGGGAGACCTCTGGAGTCAGCATGAGGGTGTAATCGATACTGAGGATCAAGACGAGGGCATTCTTTGCATAGACCGGTTGGTCTGTATCGCAGTCCAAACCATCCCAAACACACTGGGGGGATTTGCACCATTCGGTACATACATCGTTCATAAAATTTCTCTCGCAATAGGTATCGTAGACAGTGCTGGAAAAGTACAGATAATTTAAACTTTAAAAATACAATGTACATTCTTATTTTTAAATATAACTTTTTATATAATGATGATCCTTATACCATACACATTTAGATTTGATAACAGTCCACCACCTCACTTAAAACTTTATGTTGCTTCCTAATTCATTCTGATGACATTATTTTTACTTTTTGATAAGGAGGTTTGATCATTATTAATGTACATTTAGGTCTGATTTAGGTACTTTTTGATTTTAATGTTGGTTAAATCAATCTTAAATTCACTGTGTAGGTATTTTGCACATATATTCTGATTTTTAATGTAGTTTTAAATTATTATTTTTTACTTCTATAGAAATCAATGTCCTAAATTAAATGGTAAATAATGTGCTGGACTATATAAATATAAACCCTAATATAAATGGTGCATATTGACTGAATGATAATTATGAATCAGTACACACTAATAAAAAAATATATGTACAAATCAGTACTACATTTCATTAAAATTACTGAAGCATATATTTTGTTGAGCCAAAAGATATATTTATACTGTACTATAATATATAATTAGTTCTGACTTACTTGCATTCATGCACTGGTTTTTTGTTGTCGCAGTCGTATCCATCATACAGACAATTAGAAGTATTACAATCTGGGTCACACTGATGATCTTGAAAGACAAGGTGGCAGTCTTTGACAGGACAGTTCTCCCATGGATCCAAACCTACTGAACAATCAGTGCTATCCCAGTTACACGCATGGTTGTTGCACTTATTCTGAAAAGTGAGTAAATATCAAAGATCTTATAAACACAAGATGGCGTTCTCAGCGATTTAAGCTTAACAAATAGAAGTGTTGATTTGGCACAGAAAAGAAATCACTTTTGGGAGAGGGCGTCCTAGTTGTTGCCATGGATCTGAGATAGGCTGTTCGCATTACGCCAAAGCTTGTTACCAAGTACGTTAATTGTTCCTTAATTGTTCTAAATAGAGGGTGCATTGTAAATTGGATGCTTGAATGTAAAGTCGCGCGGCGTAGCTATGTTCAAAGCAGTCAAAGTTCAAAAAGTTTTCACTTTTGCCAGAGACCACTGTACACTTCGTTATTACAGAATTTGCACACGGAAATCTCTGGAATATGTAGGCAACATGGAAAGTGCCACGCCAATATTTTTTTATGTGTGCCGCTCTCGAATAAACGCCGCACTAAAGCCTCCAACAATTTTATAAGCGCCGCTGCGCCTATTCAAGCATGAACGATAAATAAGATGCTTACATCACAAAAACCATTGCCTCCCAACTCGTCACATTCTGGATCAGCGCACTGATCATCTGCTGGATTTGGTGGACGGGTAGGTGGAAGTACCACTGTCCCAATGCCACCTTCAAAGTTTGGATCTTTCACTTCGCAGCGAACACCATTATGCCCTTGTGGACAATCGCACAAGTAATGATCAATCTGATCTTGGCAGATACCATTATTGGTGCAGGGCATGGAGAGGCATTCATCGGCATTGAGTTCGCAGTGAACACCAGATGTTCCATCAGGACAGAAGCATTTGAAGCCATTCTGTTGATCGTGGCAAGTGCCACCATTCTGACAAGGATTTTGACTGCAGGAGAGAAGCTGCAGATCACATGACTTGCCATGATACCCCTGAAGAATGTTGAATAAAAACAATTAGTGTATATATACTGTAAAAATTAAAAAAATAATAGATGCTTTTTGAATGTTTATGTTATTATTTTTTCCATGAATAACCCGTAAGAAATATAATATTAATTGCTGGTGATTTGTGTATGATTATGACATTACACTACACCATTATTTAATTTTTATTATATGATTATTATCACTACCATACATTTATATTCTATTATATTCTTATATTATAATACATAAAAAATGATTAATATTATATATCATTAATATATAATTAATTAATAAGTTACTGGTAATTTAATTAATAATGGTAATTTGCCGCAGGTAACTTACGTATGAGCAGTTACATTGAAAGCCAGTTGAAGTGACTGAGCATGTGCCATGGAGACAAGGGTTCGGAGTACACTTCTGCATTTCAATGTCACATGACCGCCCTGAGAAAAATCAAATCATTGCCTAGGTTACTAACATTCAAATGAAAATTATAATGTGAAAATATTTTCTACTCTAAATAATAATGCATGAGAATTAAAATTTCTATAAATGTTTACATAGACATATAATTTGTCTAGTAATGAAATTTAAGATTTTCATTTTCAAAAAATTCAATTGTATAAATCTGATCTGTGCATTATTGTAAGTTGGTCATTCATTTAATACTTATAAATTAGTGAATTAAATATTTAAATTTGTAGAGGGTTTTTCTAAATTTTATGACACACATCAGGGCTGGAATAGTGCACGACCACCAGTTGGAGGCATTGACCTTTAACCTGGAGGTATTTTAGAAAAAAAGGGGAAAATGTATATCTTTTTTTTGTTTGCAGATCACAATTTAATGCATAAGTATAACATTTTTGCTTGCTACAAACCACTAAATGTACTACTGTTTTGCTATAATAGTGTATAGATAACATTTGGTCCTAGAGGCATTTGATCAAGATAGTTTTCATGGTCAGAGGCACAAATAATTTTTTTTCCAGGCCTCGGTAACTGTCAGTAAATATTAATTATGTGACTGTTTCCTAATACAAGGGATGTGATGGCTCATGTAGCAAATACCTAATGAATTGTAGAGCGATAATCTTACCTTCAAATCCTGTCTTACAAATGCATCGATAATCATTGGTTTGCTGAATGCAATCTTTCGTTCCGGTTGAGTTGCATGGATTGGATAAGCATTCATTGACATCTCCCTCACAACGCTGGCCAACAAACCCGGGAGGGCAGTCACAGTGGAATGTGTTTATCCCATCTTGGCAAGTACCGCCATGGAAACATGAATTTGGCCCACAATCATTCCAGTTCTCCTCACAATTCGGACCTAAATCCAAAAAACAAAATTTACAATTTATAATTTAATACTAAATTATCTGCGGGTGTTTTATCATGTTAAAACCAAAATCCAAAGCCACTATTTGGAGTGGAGCTTTATATTTGTGGTTCAAGTCTGATTCCATAAAATTGCAAAATTGACTCTACAGCATTTTCAATGCAATCATCGCATTGTGTAGTTGTTCCCAATGTAATCAAGAAGGCTTTATAATTTGGTCAATGAAAACTGTATGGTATAGTGCGTTGCGATTTTATAGACCCAGGCTTTAGATGATTACCCTCAAGCCCAAGGGTCCTGGGCGAAAATACTGTCACACCAAGATTCTTTTTCTCACAACCAAAGCACAACTCCACTCCCTCAGTCTCTTAACTTTTCATCCTGTAATTAGCAATTTGCTTGCAGTTGAACGTTTAAGTGATTTAAAAAACATCAGATATTATTTTAGTGCTCAATATACAGCGAACTTAGACCTACCTGAAGTGCCTGCTTTACATGTACACCTGTACGAACCAACTAAATCATGACAGGTTCCTTCGTGCATACACGGATTCTCAGCACAGTCGTTAATGTTGGTTTCGCATCTGGTTCCCATGAATCCATTTATGCAAGTACAAGTAAAACTGTTGATGCCATCAAGACACGTTCCTCCATTCAGACATGGGGACGATGCGCATTCATCGTTGTTTGTCTGGCAGTAGCTACCAGAGAATCCCGGTGCACAGATACACTGGTGGCTGGTCCCAATATTCTCGCATTGCCCACCGTTCTCACAAAGTTCACTAACACTCTTTCCTAGAAACGATTGAAAAAAAAGGGGTTTTTTACCAATTACACATATGTAAAGCTGAATACATGGCACTACAACTGGGCAGTTCCATTATTCTCTATAGGAATCCCTTCAGCAGCAGATATAATGACAAAAGTTTTTTATAAACAAATGAACAGTTACCTATATTTTTAGTGTAAACTCTCCTTAAAAAAATTGCCAAAAAGAAGTTTTTCACAAGACTACAACTTACCTGTTCTATTTGCGGCCAGGTAACATGAGATGGTAGGCATATCACAAGTTTGTCCACTCCAACCAGTGGCACACAGGCACTCAAAGAGCGTATCATTATTGTTCCTGCAAGTGGCCCCGTTCATGCATAAGTTGTGATCTTGACTACACCAGTTCACTCTCTCCTGAAGATGGAAATATTTATAAGCATTGAGAATTTAGTCCACAAAAAAATATATAATTGGGTTTTCAGTGAAAAGTAATAACTACTATTTTAAATTATTTTTAAAAGTAAAGAAGGTCACTCTTCAACCTCTATTAATACAAAATAACATAATATCAAAAACAGGTTAAGAAAAATTAAGTTTGTGTTCATTTAATACCTTGTCAATATCAACTAAAAATATTTGACTTCACCTACAGTTAATAATATGAAGCCCTGTCCAATCAAATTTGATTTGACAAAAACATGTGACATGCCTTAATATGGTCATTCTGACATCACATCATGAACATATATAGGCACATCATGACTATATATGGCATACCAGTTTTTGTTTTTGTCACACAACATAGTGATAGTCAGGAAAGAACTTAATGACTACAAATGTTCAAAACAATAGGCATATGTGATTAGTTTGTGATTAACAATAACAAAGTACATAATTATCATATTAATATTTGCTCTATGTATTTACTCTCATCTTTCTCTCATTTCTCAATGTATAAACTACAAATGTGATTAAAACTATTAAAACTTACATGGCATCTTTCACCCCAATAACCATTCTGACAATTACAGGTGAATGAGCTAAGGCCATCAATGCAGGTACCTCCGTTTTCGCAAGGGCTTGAGAGACACTCATTGACTGGGGTCTGACAGTTAGGTCCAACATACCCAGTCTGACAAGCACATGTGTATGTGTTAACACCATCATGACAAGATCCACCGTACAAACAAGAACTAGAAGACACAATCGCATTACCATATTTTAAAAGCTTGTTTTCAATATAAACAGGAAATTCTTACTTGCTTTTAAATCATTTTCCTAATGTCAATTATATACTTTGCATTTGTTTTAGCAAATACTAGCCATTCATTAAAATATAAAAATAATATTGATACTGTTTAAATAAACAAAATTAAAATTAGGCCTGTTAATAGTGTTGGCTTATTTGTTTTCTGACTCTTTGTATATATTTCTTGTAATTTTACAGATCTTTACAATCATATATGTAGCATTGTTTTATTACTTTGTTCCTGATAAAGATATGATTAATTTTAACATACAAAAAATTAGTTCTACCTTCTAATAAAGTAAAGATTTTGGGATGAGGAACCCAAAATAAAACTGAGTCAATATTATGATCATGAACATACATAATTCAACATTTTGAAAACTAATGAACATATGAGTTGGGAAACAAGATGCCTAAAATATTTAGCAGATATAATTGATATAGAGTAAGCATCCGGCAACTTTACCAAAATCATTTTCATATCAGCTGTTGGAAAACCAAGGTCCAGACATTAGTGTTAAAAGTGCATTTGGCTGGGTACTCGTTAAGTACACTCATTAAGCATGTCGCGTGCCATAGGATAATGAAGGTGGGTGCTTACATTGATTAATATGTACTTTACTGTAGCATTTACACTACAGTTGAATTAATCTGACAAAATAACTAATCAGGTAGCTGAGTACACCAATGATACACAATGATGATTTCATTTTGTGTCAATCCTATTAAATACTTGGCACCATCACATTCCATATCACCTATTCACAAATTGTTTGCTTGTTTATATACAAACAGAAATCTAATATTATAATAGTTGGGTGTTAAAAATAGAATTGAACATATGGTATTGACAATTCATTTTATAGAATATACTATTCAAATCTTTAATTAATGTGGAAATGTTTAAACTTATAGGTCTAAAAATACATTTTATTATGATGAAATAGACATTAATTTTCACAAAAGTGCAACAGGAAAACTCAGAGACAAGTTGACTTACTAAGTCTTTCCTGGCATTTAAAATAACTTAATAACTAGTTGCTTCTTGTAGGGTACACTTAAAAAATGTTGCAAGTAATAAAATACAACATATGAACTTCCAGTAAAATGTGTACAATTTGTAAACATGTCTATTTCCGTGGTAACTATTTTTCCAATAACAGGCAACCCTCAATGTCACTGAAAAGCATCATTTAGCTATCATAACACCAATCATTAAGCAACAATTCAGCAAATTCTCGCAAAGTGTTATTCTAAGCAGAGATCGTGTCAAAATACGACCGTCCGGCACACTAACGCTTCAAACAATTTCCAGCACACAAAGCAATCAATCCAACACCGGCCTTGTTATTGGGTTTTAGCTGAGCCAATACAGAAGATTACAACCTCTAGGATCTACCATGGGAACAGAGCAAGCTGCCTAAATTCTAGCATCATAAATTGATCCAAAATTAGATGTCTATAAAATCAATGCCATGCTATGTTGATCACAACAACCGAAATAATTTGTAGACTAAACAATATCAAAAATAGCCTATCAAAATGGAAAATAATCCAATACACCGGAAACACTGGTGCTAACAAAAAACTCAAATTCATTATAAATAATACTTTATCATCATATATCATAGTTGTTATTATATTGTTTGTAATAATGAATGAAATCAATTAATAGGATATGACAAATTTGCGATAAATTCCTGTTTGATTTTTTTGACCAACAGATTCAACAATGTAATATAATATTTAAATAATTGATAGATACAGACGAGTATCTTCTTACCTTGGAGTACAGTCATCGTCGTTGGTTTGGCAATAAACTCCACTGAATCCAACCAAACACGTACAAGTAAAACTATTCACGTAGTCGTTACACGTTGCACCATTTTCACATGGATTACTTGCGCATTCGTCTTTGTCTTCCTCGCAGTTTTTACCATTGAATCCATCAACGCATTCACAAGAGTAATCTGCAGTGCCATCCATACATGTTCCGCCGTTTAGGCATGGATCTATTAATAAAAAAAAAAATAATAATTTTTAGGACGTTTCTTGATAAGGTAACCTGTTTAGTAGAAATTTACTATTCTACCACAGTTGTGCTTAAATGAAACAATTGATAATAAAGTAGAGACTGCTTACTGGTGGCAGTACAGGAGGCCATCCTGATTTCAGGGCGAATCCCGCAATTTGCGGATTCTCTGGATTCACTGCATAAATACATACGGATAATCACATACTGGACTATAAATAACTTTTGTTACTAAATATTTGCAGTAATATTTCACAATAATTGCTAAAAAAAAAAAAAAAAATCAGACAATAAAGTTGTTTGTTAAATGAAGCGTTAAGAAATTATGCAAAAGACAGAAAATCAACCTCAGAAAATATGGTTGACTAACCTGGAGAACAATCATCAATGTTTTCAGTACAATGAATTCCAGTATAGCCCTCTCTACATACACACTGGTAAGAACCATAGGTATTGTTACAGAAGGCACCATTACGGCAAGGTGAGTTGATACACTCGATGATGTCCCTATCACAGTGGTTACCTAAACAAAACAAACATCTTTGTTAAATATCAATTAATGCAATTGGTAAAAATGCAATTGGTGAAAAAACAGTTGAAAAATTAATTTCAATACCTGAATTGCTCACTTTGTAAATTATAAAAGTTTTTTTTATACCTTGTGTCGCAAACTTTTTTTTTAAAGATCGTCAAGGCAGTGGCGGGCATAATAAAATTAAAGAAAAACTTTGATTTTTTTTCTGAAATTTCCTTTTTTTTTGTGGCAGCGGTGTGCGCTAAATAGCAAAAAAATAAAATTTTATTTTTTTATTCGAAATTAAATGAGCTATTTAACATTTAAATTTTGGAGGGTTTTCTATTATTTAAGATGGCATATCTTTAATTTCAACACTCGAATTTCAATCTTACCAGTAAATCCTGGACTACATGAGCATATGTATCCTGGAGTAGATTCATGTGGGGTACAAACAGCTCCATTGCGACAGTCATTGTTACTGCAGGGATCCACCACATTATCACAGGTCACGCCAGAGTATAGCCTATCACAAGCACATTCAAAGCCATCCACTTTGTCGATACACAGGCCACCATTGTTGCATGGATTAGGTGTGCAGTTATCATCATTGATCTCACAGTTGATGCCAGAATAACCCGGAATACATCTACAACTGTAGTGATCAAGAGCAGCATCACTGGTGCAGGTTCCTCCGTGCTGACATGGGTTGGAAGAGCATTCCTCTATATCTACTTCGCACTGAACGCCGCCATACCCATTGACACAATTGCACGAGTATGCTCCGATGCTGTCGATGCATGTTCCACCGTTGCGGCACGGGTTACTTTCACATTCATCACCTTCGGTACTACAACTTGGATCTGTGTACCCCTGAGCGCAGATACACTTATAACTATTCACCTGGTCCACGCACACTCCGTTGTTTACACACGGGCTTGATAGGCATTCATCAATATTTTCGTCACAACGAACACCTGAATATCCTGCGACGCATGTACAGGTGTACCCATTGATGCTATCAAGGCAGGTGGCGCCATGAAAGCAAGGGTTGCTGGCGCATTCTACTTGGTTAATTTGACAATTCACTCCTGTAAAGAACAGTTTTTATTACATTTTTTACATTAATAAATGTCAATATATGAATTGTATACTTTTTATATCAACTTTCAATTTTTAAGATCAAAATTAGATTAATTCTCCTATAATTTTACATAGACTCTTTATCAATTTTTGGAGTATTTGAATCAGAGTCAAATTATTTAGATTTGATTCTCATTTAAATTTGGTAAACTTCTTTTACACTGAGCTATTCAATTATTAATTATCAGATTGTTGACGGTTTTCAATATTTTATGAGACGATCTTTTAGAAACTAAAAATTTAAAATGCATTAATAAAAATATATATTTTATCATGTACATATATTTTCAAAAGTAACTATATGTGTGATGGTACATAAATGAATACTGTTAGATTAAGGAATGTGTGAAGTATTTTATGTTCGTTTTGTCAAAAACAAAAAATTGAAATAAATGAGATATATGATATGATCTTACCTGAGGTTCCATCTAAGCACGAGCACCTGTATTCATTAAGTAGATTTATACAAGTACCCCCATTAATACATGGGTTACTATCGCATTCATTCACTTCAATGTCGCATTGGGGTCCTTGGTAACCGTCCTCACAATTACATGTGTATGAATTGATTCCATCAACGCATTCACCATAATGACAAGGGTGGGTGGCACATTCATCTATATCGACATTGCAGTTGTCACCGTCATACCCTATAAATTTACAATTCTCAGTATTTAAATTATATTTTATAAAAATCAGTTATTTATTTTTGTATTGTGATGTGGTAATATTTTCTATTTGCCAACTATATAATATTTAAAGCATTTATTTTTTGAACTTTTTATGTTGAAACTTTATTCTAACTTGCATCCTAATAGTTTAATTACATGTACTCATAAAGTAAGAAAAACACAAGACCTGAGAGGTACAAGTAATGACCTCAGTGGTTTATATACAATCATAAAAATGAATTCTAGAAGGACATCTACTTACCATCTCTACAGGTGCAGATGTAAGAGTTGGTCGAGTCAGTACAATTTCCACCATTTTGGCAAGGATGAGATGCACACTCATTGACATCGATCTCACAGTTGACGCCTGCAAACCCTTGAGCACATTGGCACGAATAACTGGCTAGTGAATCAATACACTGGCCACCATTTTGGCAAGGACGACTATCGCATTCATCTACTTCAGTCTCGCAGAATATTCCAGCATATCCTAAAAATAAGTTATATAGGGTTAGATGTAATATCTTGCAATACCAACTACAAAAAAAACCATGCAATAGTAGCGTTATAAAATGATCAAGTTATCAAAGGACCAGTAAAAAAAAAAAAAAATTTTTTTTTTTACTTTACAAATACTGATTCTATTAAAGTCCTTAATATTGATGAAATATTAAACAATCCAAAACCATAAAACAACCAAATATAATATTTCTGAGGGCACAGGCACTGAGGTCTCAGATCATTCTTTTAAACAGAGATATCTCAATTTCTTTCTACTAAGCTCGGGAGAGAGTTAAGGAGCATACGTGGTGCAATGTTGTTTTTAGTGGCTTTTCACTTGCCATATGGAGAACTAACTAAAAGCATATTTGAGCTACACTTAATTTTTCTATTGATCAAAAGGTAAGCATTTACGTCAGACTGAATAATTTCCCTTTCTAAATGTCTGCTTCATTTATTCTGCTTATTTTGTTCAGCCAACTTTTACAAAATTTTCAAAAGTAGGAATTGAACATTTTGTTCTTGATAACAAAAGAAACAATTCAAATAGAATAAGGCTCTTTTAGTTTCGAAATAAATTTTAACAGCAATTGACAAACTATTTTAAAAATATTGTAGTGTAATACTAATTACTCCTAATATTTTTTCCTTTGGTCTTATAAATTTAATTTTACATGTAAATATATATACAGTATATATACCTGTCTCTTATACTTTTTTTTTTATGGGACATCCCAAAAACAGCACCAGTGACCAAAACAAGAAAATCGACTTTTCGATAAATTCATATTCTCCACATTATAAGCAGTAAAATGATGGGTCACTGCTAGAATTTACGTACTATTGCCAAATAAATGAGTAAAATGAGTATTACAGCTTCTCTGTACTATACAACTGCCACATTCTTATGCCAATTACTTTAGCGACAGAATGCTGGTTTTGTCACTAGACACGACAACAACAACACAATAAAGATGCGCGCAGTGTTGAAGAATACAAACTACGGGAAATATGTCATCGTGTCTAGTGTAAATGCAGCTTAACATACACATATAAACTGTTCCACACACATATTGTATCTATGCAACTGACAGAATCATACACATGGCCTATGTTAGAAATGAGTGTGCATATTTCCATCGCTCAAAGTTAACCAAGTGGAACGAATACTAAATTATTTTGAAATATCAGTTTTATCAAGAGATTTAAGATAAATAGGTTAAGACATAATGTAGACATTTGGCTTGGTATTAAATTATGAGCCTTGTTTTCTTGTTAGCAGAAACTTGAATTACAGTTAACATTTTCTGAAAGACTATGATCCCAGAGCTCATAAATTGTCCTATATCCATGTTTGTATTCATCAAATCAATTATAAATGGAACTAAAAAAACCTGACCTTCCATCTGCTTAAGGAATTTTGTTTAAGGTTGATTGTTATGATCTAGACATAAGGTCAGAACGTGGCCTATGAAAACTTAGAGTTTCTCAACGTACCATTTTTGTCAAATGGATCATATTGAATTGCAACACATTTTTCACTGTTGAATATTAAATATATCTTGGTATTACTGCTGCTTTATTTCGTAGAACAATAATAATATATAGATTACTGTAAGTGTAATTAAACTACATATTAACAACTGCTCTTAGTAAACAATTATTCAACTTAAAAGACAATTGCTTTTTGATATATACTTTTAATAAGTTACTTTGTATAGGCCAAAAAAACTCAATCAACTTAAACACTTTCAAAAGGAACCATATGGCAGCTTGTACTTTTATCTTATTTGTAATTAATGCATACAATGGAGCATTGGGAACATAAATCGATTCTTTGAAAATACAGTTTACTTATATTTTGTAGAATTCAGCGGTTAATCCAGGACAGCAGTACTGCAGCAGCACATCTTTATCACAATTTCACTTTAACTTTAAGTGGACACTTTCAAGAAAACAGGTTCTAGAACTACTGTCCCTCTCCTGGCCCCTATGCTGTTAATATTTTAGATCTTCCTATGTCATTATAAATAGGCTGTGACCATGGACTTACCTCTCAAACAAACACAAAAGAAGCTACCGATCCGGTTCAAACATGTCCCATGATTCACACACGGATTTGAGGCGCACTCATTGAAATCTTCTTCGCAGAAGGTGCCCTCGTAGCCTTCTGTGCAAATGCAACGGAATGAGCCAAATAGATTCTCACATGTGCCTTCATGGTCACATGGATTTGAATTTGGATCTGAAATAAAAGGAAGATTTTCAAATTAGTTTCTGTTTTTAGGCTTATAGATCCTACTCTGCATACACACTGTATAAGGTTTTCCAGTAAGTAACAGATCTAGGCTGTTATTTCACTCATTAACAATATTTCAAGTTTTAGGTACTGGCGGGGTAATCTGCCAATGTTATATAATAAATTAAAATTATTTCAAACAGAAGTAAATTCTTTGGGAAATCATCTCACCCCCTACAATAAATCCACTCCCTAAAGCATCATATTATTGGTTATTAAGCAATATGGGGTTTCTAGGTGGTTTATTCTTATTAAATATCTTACAAAAAAATGCCTGGCAAAGTATACCTAACAGGGATCCAGCAGCTCAGGAGATGAGAGTGCATTACAATGAAAGAAAACCAAATTTTATGACTCAATAAATAAATTGATAGGAAATGAAAGATTAACACAAGCAGAGAATTATTATTAGACTACTTGGAAAGGCCACATACATAAGTTACACTCATCTACATCTTGATCACAGGCTCCTCCTGTGTAGCCCCTGGGACATATGCAATTGGCTAGGCCATCCAGAGGGTTGGTCTCGCATATTGAACCCGACTGACAGGGGCTGCTCTGGCATGCGTCATCAAGGTGGCACAGAAGCCCTAATAAAAATCAAAGTAACATGATTACACATGATAATATCAATAGAGCTTATATAAATAGAATTTTTCTTTTTCTTTAACACAATTAATTTATTTTAATTAATAATTTTAAAAATGAATTATATAGGTAGGCCTGTTAAAAATTAACATATCATAATTATGAATTCTTATATATTTCATTACTTGAATAGCCAATAGATACATCACTTAAGAATCAAGATTACCATAACTGAATGTTATCATCATTACAATTATTTGACAATAACATTTCTCATAAAATACAATAAAGTCATTGATTTTTACCTGTTTTGCCATCAGGACATTCACAGACAAAAGACCCTATGTAATCATGACATGTAGCGCCCTCTAGGCATGCTGCATCGGCACAATCATCGATGTTATTCTCGCAACGATCACCATCCCAGCCATTAACGCAATGGCAAGTGTACCCACCAACTAAATTCATGCATGTTGCCCCATTTTCACATATGTTCATGTCACACTCATTCACATCATTTATACAATATGTACCTGAGTATAAAAAAGAATATTATATATATACAGACATGTAATTATGGTGGGCAGAGGTGGGTGAAGCCACCCATTTGCCTATCGTTCAACTCTTCTTATTTAGAGTTTACCAATGTTATACCCACCCACCCTTAACATATCTACCACCCACTTTTAGTTTTCTATAGCTACAACCCTGTATTTGCCAAATTTATTCATATTATCTTTATAAGGCTTCACAACAACCATATTGGTTGCTTTGACTATAGTAATAAATTTATGAATATATTTCTTAATATTTGTATAACATAACATAATCATTAGTACAGCGAGGCAAAAAACCTTAATTAAATTCAGGCTGTATAGTTGTTTGAAATTCAAACCTCATACTGTACATGTCGCATTACAACACCTCAATCCTGCTTGTACTTAAGAGGCTTTATTCTTGAGACAACACCACCAATAAGAGGATTAAGATCATACTTAACAAAGGACCTACTTCTATCTAAAAACTAATAGGAACAGTTACTCAAAAACAATTATGTAATTGGTAGCAAAACAGCTCAAAAAGAAATTTATGAAATTCAAAGCTAAATATATAAAATATTAACTAATAATTTTACAAATGATAAAATTATCACTACATAAACTTTTTAAGGATATATGTTCTGAAATAATACATTAACAGGTTCCCTCCTCATTAATTATTTTCCACATATATTTCCATATTTTCTCATCCTGATTCATCTAACTCATACAAAATTTGACCAGAACGAACAAAATCCTTGTTGAGTGTGACCTAGCAAGGTCAGAAGGCTAAGCCGCTAAGCTCCTACAGACAAGGATTTACTCCCAAGAAGCAGATGTCATCTAAAATGTCCTTAACAATTCTCACCATTGTTAAATCAATCTACTGCCAATATATGTAATCCTCCAGCAACTGCCTCAAGTAATTTTATTGTGTTCTCATTATAACCTTATAGTTATTATTTCATTTGGAAAACTTATTATATTAAGTGATAATACAAGATAATGATAGTAAAAATGAAACTAAAATTAACAAGTTCAGTTTCAGTTTATGTTGCAATGAAAATAGACAAAATCAACAAGGCACGTTCTTATGTAGGGCCCTGATAAATGATACTATTAACAACAAAACAACAATAATAACAACTGGGATCTTGTATAGGCTACAAAAAAAAAATTCACCCACATAATTATTTAATCCTTTGGAAGATGATCAAATAGCATAGATATTGTAATGTAAACAAGTGGCTTTCTTGCACATAAGAATGAACTTAATGTGAGCATACCAGTAAAATTTGCAGGACAATGACAGGTGTATGAGTTGATGCCGTCCACACATGTTCCTCCATTACTACATTGGTGGCTTATGCAGTCATTGATGTTTGTCTCGCAATGATTCCCACTGAAACCTGCAAGAAAAAATGCGTCTACCTGTACAGTATAAACCTTCAATAATAATACAGCTCTATTTAGTATATTCTAATGATTTAATATATTAAATGTTCAAACTTCTTTTACAAGTATCAAACTAGTATTTATACCAAATGCAATTCTAAGAATCAACATGATTATGTAACTTAAGTTAACACAATATCTGTGCATACACATTATGAATCTTTACTTGGCATAATTAGAATAGAGAACTGCACCATACCAATATCAAGAATTATAATGTCACTAGTGGCATTTAATAATATTTAATTTTAAATAAATATATACAATTTTCTTATTTTTAGAGGAAAATTATAAACAGTGAGTGCCTGTTTCCAACCAATCATACTTTTTACATTTTTTCCTATTTTATTTCAAACAATCGTCCAACAAGAATGCTTTGTTCCCACTTAGAGGTGAAAATTTCAAAACATAAACATCTAAAATACAATGTCACAAGATATTTTAAAAAGATTACTATCAAAATTATTATTGCCATTAAGTATAGAGATATTATATGTATACTAAAGTAAATTAAATACTAATTTATAACATCAACGGGATAACTGTTTACATACATCATGCATGAGAAACTGAGAAGATAGTTAACTAACCTGTGGCACACACACAAGCTTCAGAGAAGGCATCCAGTCGTTCACATGTCCCACCATTCTGACATGGTGACAACTCACACGGCACAAATATGTGGTCACAGTGAATTCCTCTAAAACCCTGTGCGCACATACACTCGTAAGATCCGTAGGTGTTTAGACAAGTGCCTCCATTATGACATAGATTGAAAGTTTCAACACATTCATCAACATCAGTTTGACAATTTTCGCCAACGAATCTGCTACTGCATATGCATGTGTAATCATCCTCCTGCGTGCTGCAAGTCGCTCCATTGGCACAAGGCACATCGGCACAAAAATCAATGTCCTCGCACAATTCACCTAGGTAGAATATGAAATATACGGCTATGATTCTTTAATACTGCACACATTATTACTAAGTGAACTATTTGTATAACCCTCCAAATAAGCTAATACAAGTAGTAATCAAGTAAAAACTATCAAACAATCAATTCATTATTTAGACTAATTTAATTACTGGACATATTAACTTTCAACTGAAAATTTAAATTTGAACATTTAAACAATAACATACGCATTGAAATAAAATATCCTTTGCATAAAACCTTAAGTGGTCATCCATTATTTTCATCATTTTCATGAGCGTACAAAACATACGCGGGGGGGGGGGGGNNNAAGGCATGTGTAGCTTTTAAAAAAGTACAAAAATGGTTGGAAATTTTAGCCTTAGCTTTGTTTTTGTGCCTAGCCATTTCCCTAAAAAGCCAAAGTTTACCGTTATAAATTTGGTAAATGATCAGTTTATCAACTGTTTATACACAGCGTCATCTTACATCCCTAATTACCGATGTGTTGATATAAGCATTGTGTACTTATAAACAATTTCAAAATACGAGGGAAATGCACTCTAGCTCCGTGTCAGCAAAAAGAGTATGTTTTGTACTCTCGCGAAAACGATGAAAATAATAACTGAATAACTATTTCATTTTACGTAAATGATTAAATTTGATATCAGGGTGTGAGCAAGCAGCTAATTCTTTAAAACGTACCTGTGTACCCAAGCGCACACTCGCAACGATAATCTTCCAATGAAATTGTCAGTATGCATTCTCCACGGTTGAAACACGGAGACTCTCGCTTACATATGTTGTCTAATGGAATAGTACAGATTGGTCCGGAGTAGCCCAGGGGACAGACACATCTGCGGATCGCTTCTGTCATACTCAGTAGAACTTCACAAGTTGCTCCATGCTGACAGATGTTGACATAGCAGGGATTATCAAATTGACAGAATTCACCCGCATACATTGGTGAACACCTAGAAATAAGAGATTACAAACAATTTATTTTATCAGTACTAACTACTGTATTGTAAAATGGAGTTTTTAACCTTCAAATATCTATTTACTTTTTCTTTAATTTGTAATTTATGCTTTTTCAATAAAACATCTGATCAGATCAAATACAAAACATTATTTCTATTGAGAATGAAAATAATCTTACTTCATGCTTGTACAGATTATGCCCTCTTCAACAATTCATTCATTAAGCCACAATTGATGTTTAATTATTGTAATTCTCAATGTGTTATTACAACTCTACTATGGGGGTTCAACAATAGAATTTCAGATAGAACAAGACAATTGCGATCATCATTGATCACAAAGTTCGTGGGAAAAGTACAGGGAAACAAAAGAATCTGCGTTTCAATTTGAGATAATGTAGCAAACCATTTAAAATGTGTGATTATCCTTTGTAATACTAGGCATTATTTACAACATGTAAATCACGAACAATTATGAATAAGAATAATTAAATTAGGATTTAACTACATTTCTCGTTTGTGACAATATCTTTGGTATGTGTTTGGTAAATATAAGCTTCCTAGTCGTATACTAGTTACTAAAAGTTACAAATATAAACGTGTGCAATCAGGGGATAATTTATGTTAAATTTTAAAAGCATGCAAGATTTTTTTTGTTTTTTAAGTAACTAGATGTGGAATTATTTAATGTATGTGTACTTTGCAGTGATATAGCCATCCTGTAATCAGCCTATTTTCTAAATTTGCCCTTGGATGTAAACAAAATGAAACGGCAAATCGCATGGCCAAGCGGTTAAGGCAGGTTCAACTTAAGCCCCTGCTCTTATCCAGATGCTGAACAGGCTTTAATGAGTATCTGCATAGATTTATATTTAGAAACATTAACCTTTTTTTAACCCTAATTCACTGCTTTTAGTAGCCCATCTGATCAGAATTACCTGTAGGCCCATGCCACATCACCTTGTGGAAAAGCCACTGTGGGATTTTCGTGACAGCAGGTGAGAATATTTGTTCTAACCTGTATTATACCTGCCCTTCACAGTTTTCTCATCTTTCTCTAATTTCAAAGTCATTGCCAACATATGAACTTGAGAGTATCAGATGACAAATATCAATTAACAATCAACAGTTGAAAGAAAATTGTAGATATTAATTTCTATTGAAAATTTTGTCAATGTTGGACATATTGCATTACTTGCATGACAACAACAACTAGAATTTTCCAGAATAGGCTGTATATAGTCCTACTATAGCCATTTTACATTTGCTATTAAAAAAAATGTAGAATTCAGATCCAATAGATGAAATTCAAAATTCTATAGAAATATTTATATTGTAAATCATTGAAATGCTAACATAAATATTTGTATATTTTCTATGGTTCTATTTTTTCATTTTCTCTACCTCCGACAAAGTCTCTGAATACCAGGTAAGGGGGTTACTTTTTACCATTTTATGCCTGGATTGTAGCCTGAGGCTTAACATTGCATAAATAATGTAACACACTGTACAATGTAAGCTGGGTATGTAACTGGAAATGTATGGTTATACCTTGAAGATTTTTTATGTGATTTTAACAAATTATTTAACATTAGCAATGTATTTTATTTCAGTAATGTATTTTTATTTTCTGTAATGTAATTCAATTTTCAATGTGTATATATTTTATTTATCACCTTAATTGTATAGTATTTTTAGCCTTGATATTTTACTAATAACTTTGCTCTTAATTCAGCTCTTGCTGCAAATGAGTGATTTTATGTTTATATTTATTTTTTTATGTTAATAAAATAAACCTGAATTATAAGCCAAATCGTAGTTGGAACTGTACATTCTCGTATCCAATATCAATCAACATAAACTTATGTTGTGTGCATTGTGTATGTTTGTTTATGTTACTGACCTTAATGTGGGCATGCACAGTTCTAACTAGGAATTGCCTTATTGGTCTATGATTAATATTAAAATGTGAATCAAAAAATTAATCATCCACTTCTTATAGAAATATCATGTGGAAAATTTTTTGCATCCTTAGTAAGTCAAAATCATTTAAAAAGCAGTTTACTAGAAAATACATGCTTTCTCATGATTCTTTCCGAATTAGCATAACCCTTCAATTGCTGTGAAAAATATCCGAAAACCAGGTGAAAAATATAAAAGTGACAACTTTGAATATTGAAAGCGGTTCATCAAATACTGATCTTGAATGATCCTGGACTAGCACCCATATAGTTCACACAAATTAGAATCAATAACTATTTCTTGTTAACAATCAGTAAACAGCTATTTAATCTTTATATTCAATCATCTGTGATGGCTTTGTTTAGTGTCTGTTCTTTTTTCCTATCATTTTTAGTGTCCCAATAAGCCATTAACACTTTCACAGAGTTTTAAATGATACTGTTTTCAAAGTTCAATAAAACTGAAACAATGGGCATTTATAAATGATTAGTTCAATCAGTAAATCTCAAACATGTTTTCACACTAATATTCAAGTTTTTCTTTTTATTTATAAATAAAATCTTTATTAGATCATGTTTGTTATTACATTGATATTATGGTTTATAACAAAATTGTTTAAAAAGATTACAAGTTAAAAAAAAAAATCTTCATATAAAGTATTGCAACATCCCTAAGGCTATTTAAAAAAAAATAAAACAATTCAATATTTTACTAGTCCTAACTGTATCTATGTAAAATATTGGAAAAAGAAATAAACAATAATTTAAAACATTTTAGCAAGTTTTACTTGCACACACTTCAAACGTAATTGTTCATCTTGTGTCATGTCATATATGCAGAATAAAATGAATTTAATCCTCAGATATAATTTATACTGGGAGATGGATCCAGGCACCAAATTAATTTTAATTTTTCTATCATTCTTTTAGTATCCCAATAAGCCATTAACACTTTTCTATGGAGTTTTAAATGATACTGTCTTCAAAGTTCAATAAAACTGAAACAATGGGTATTTATAAATGATTAGTTCAATCAACAAATTTCAAATATGTTTTGAAACTAATATTCAAGATTTTCTTTTTATTTATGATAGATTTCAATTAAAATTTGTATTAAATCATGTTTGTTATTACATTGATATTAGGTCTATAGCAAAATTTTAGCAAAAGATTACAAGTTAAAAAAAATTCTTCATATAAAGGATTACCACATCCCTAAGGCTATTTAAAAAAAATAAAACAAATTCAATATTTTGCTAGTCCTAACTGTACCTATGTAAAATATTGGAAAGAGAAATAAACAATAATTTGACATTTTAGCAAGTTTTACTTGGGCACACTTCAAACGTAATTGTTCATCTTGTGTCATATCATATGCAGAATAAAATGAATTTGATGTTTGAGAAATTAAATCTCAACATGGTAACTATTACCTCGTATTGTATCTTTATTGTCGTATACGCACAAAGTGCATAGTGGTGGATGATTGATACCTGATCCTTTATATCGGATCCTAACTAACTTGTAACAGATATATTTTAAACTAGGGAATGGATCCAGGCACCAAATTAATTTGACCTTTAACTACAATTAATTTCAACATGTACTAAAATACAATACAGTAGGATTCTCACACTTGTATCTAAAGCAACAATACAATAATTCTTTTTTAAGCGATGCAGAAATAAATAGGACAGGAGGCTATGAATCGAGGCTAATTTAAAATAAATATGAATCATTTATTTTGTTTATAGTCTATTACACAATTCTATTCAAATTTTGGACGATTTCAACAACGGATGATTTGTACCGTACAACAAATTTTCAGTTGGCCTATTCAATTTGAAGACAATTCAAACCACAATTTAAGGTAGTTCTCAATTTGCACAGCAAGTTTATATTGTTTAAATAGTACATAAATGCAGTGGCACAAACCTATTTTTAGAACTCGTAGACCTCTAACCTAATCACAGTAATTGTTCTAAAATTGAAATTACACAGATTAACTATCATTTGATTTGATATTTCTTTGTTTTATGCTTTGTCTCCTATTCTTAGATATCAGACCCGAAATATTATATCAACCCACAAATCTTTTTGATAAAGTCAAACGAGCCTAAAAGTCAAGATAAAAGAAGAAATCGATGACAAATATGGGGCCAGGCTTCGCACAATCAAGTGTTTTGTTTAGATGTCCAATGAGCATTGCCCTCTATTGTGTAGAATGAGCAATTATTGGATTGGCGTCATGTCCTAGTACACTCACTCAGTGTACTGCTCACAGCTGAATGGGCATGCAGACTCTTGCATCAAAAGACCACTAGGCTAAGATCTGTCAGTTCACATTTAACACCAGGTGTGCATATGTAATCAGTTTACCAACCATACACTTGCAAGAATCAAACTCTTTTGGAACATAAAGAGTGTAATAAAATAGTTCCTCTTTAAATTGTCTTATTATTCTAGTTCTAATACTTGACAGTTAGCAAATAATAATGAATTGATGTACCAATTTTGAATTTGTGTACTTAGTATACAATTTAAATTATAATCACGTTTTTGAAATAATAGGGGAAAAAAGAGAACAGGACTAAAGAAAGAATAAGACAAAACATTAACATTGAAACATAGAGTGTATCATTTTAAATATTTTTTATAAAAACCTTATATATATTTCTTAATTTAAAATTGTATCTTGTTTATCCTTTAATTTTAACTAGCACAAAGGTACAAAGGTATAACCATGAAAATCAAACAAAGCACATTTTCCTTCAACTTGCATAAAAGCTACCAATGTCCTCAGATCTTTCCTGTGTACACAAAACTATTAGGATACAGGTATCTTCATAAAGGAAGCCATAAAAGCTAGTAGTAGCTTCTGATTTTGGCATGGCCTTGACAAACTAAAGACCTCTGCTACTAGGCTGCTAAAGAAAACACTGTTGGGATTCCAGCACCTACCAATAGCAAACAAGTATTAATATTGGCCTACTATTCGCAAGCAGCTGAAATGCACCCTTTGTAGGACAACTCGTTGCACATCCAACAAGTTAAATATGGTGGCATTCTGTGTAGCTTAGTAATAAATAGAATTGTGTTATTAATTAATTGTGCCTAGAAACCTCTATTATGTGCTTTACATATATACCATTTATTATTATTATTCATATACTTTAACACTAGCACATTTACTTGAGCTGTTGCATGTTTTTTATATGTTAAAAGTGTACATGAGACCAATTTTTAATAATGTGCTGTAGGTCCTTCAATTTAACTTTTCCCTTACTTTTTCCAATTCAACCTACATATCATTTTGCAGCGAAATATTTATAAAATAAATCAAGAAATTATTTTACCAAATATATTGACTATGATTTTATAAAAAAGGAATGATGGTTTGTGGACAAAATGCTACAATAGTTAAAGACAATAAAAGTGAATAAGGTTAGAATATTTGAATGCATAAGAAAGCTATAAGCTTTCAACCAGAAGTCCATACAGGAACCTTCGATAAAAGGGTTTTCCTGGACAGATTAACTGTAAGCACATAAATGATACCAAGTGACAAGCTACCAAATGCTACAATGCTACTGTTAATCTGTCCTCATCAAGTCCAGAATAGTCCATGAATAATAAAATTTGAAAACCAATTTTTTTTTAAAGTGATCATAAACTCATAATAAAACTCAAAATTTCATTAAAAAATACTTTCACAGACTCGAAGACTTTGGGGAAGGGTGTTCTATGTTTCTACAGTCAATTATTTAACTAATAGGACATTTGACACACTTTCATACAAAAAAAAAAAATTATGAAAAAAATATTGATTATAAGTATATAAACTTAGGAATTCATTAGCCTTATTTGATGTCTTTGGCCATTATTTCTTTAAATATAGCATGCTAACATTAATAATTGTAAGATTAGATTATACAACATTTCCTTATCTTATGAGGTATTGTTTACATTATGTATACTGTATAAATGATGTTGGTCTAATAGGAAAATGAAACTTTCTGCTCACCAGAAATTGTACGTTTGTCGGTGAAAGATATTTGTAATATGTTCACTAGCTAAGCCGCTTAATCAACCGTCTTGTTTATTGTTATTTTTACTATTATTTTTACCACTTCAGTAGTCAATACAAATGTGTTGGCAGTATTATTACACAAATGTTTGTTCCTTAAAAGATTCTTTGATTTCATGCTTGATGTAATTTTAACAGTAGGTTTTTTTTTTTAATAAAGCGAGAACTTGAAGGACCCTTAATTAATTTGTACAAATAAACAAGTATCAGTATCTGCTTAAATGAGCATTTTTGTAGATACAGTATCAGTAATATAAAATCTTAAATCATAAAAATGTGCCTTGATATACTTTAGCCTAAAAATTTTGAAATGCCAAAGAATATTGAGGATCTTCTACTATAAATTTCAAGTTACAAAGTTGTTGAGTATTTTGCATGAAAGAACATTACTTAAAAATTATGACTGGGTTTAATAGGCTGGATTCTAAACTTGTCTGTAAGATGATTGTCTATTAAATTTATACTGCAGAAGACAACCCGAGCAACACTAGGTCAGATTCACTTAGTGACTAGCATTTTCCCATGCATTTGGTTTACCTAACAACAATGCTAGCTAAAAAAACTTGTATGCTTCAGTTGAGATAATTGCTTACAAAAGCAGCCAAGCAAAAAAAGGCTTTTCTCTGGCTATTTCTATAGGTGTCATTAAGTTAGAGGCAGGTACTTGTCTGATATAGGAAAAAAAAATCACTATTATTAGTTCTACTACTACCTAAATACTGTAAGCTCTTTACTAAACTTGTGAGCTCACTGGAAGAAAAACAAAACATTACAAAGAATTTTAATTTTTTATAGGAACAATTAGTTTTTTGAACAAATAAGAAAGTTTATTTTAGAAGATTACATCTTTAAGTGAGAGCAAAATTGTAGTATGATAAGGTGAGGTATAAAAATTTTTTCTTTATAATAAAATATCGATACTACTTGTGGTAAATTTGTGAAGGAGGAAATCTGGCAACATTTAACATTCAATTAAAACAGCAAAATGTTCACTTCTAACTCTCAATTAAGTTATCAACTTCCAAGCAGATACAGATCCAAACAACACAGACTCTTTTTAAAGATTAGATATTTGATTTCTATCTTAAAATGACACATCATTTCTCTTGTGTCAGCTGTTATAACCTAAAATTATTTTATGTGTTGAAAATGTTGCTTTGAGTAAAAACTTGGAAACTATCCTGATTATGAAGCTCATCTGTTGAAATCAATCAAGCAAATTGATCAAAACATTCCAGGATAAGTTCTATTTCCGTGTCAGTCAACAAAATTAGCAAAAGAGTAAGGTGCTCAAGATTAATGGAAAGGGAGAAACTTGGTGTAATACCTAAACAATTAAATATTAAGGAAGAGAAGTCTGGTATTCATGCCATATTTAACAATCTTTGAAATATGTAACTGACTGAATCAAGAATAAAGCCAGACATTTTACTTATACATGTCTGACGTTCTATGCTTAATTATTAAGCATTGTTTTAAGTCTGACATACAAAATTTTGGTAGATTACACTTAGGAAAGACTGATGTATTATGTAGCAATAACATTTCCTTTTATAACTTTTTTAACTTTAGGTAATATAGTTGGCCTATATAAAGTACTTTATAGATCCGTATATATAATGATTTCATCAATTATATTTTTTAAAATTTATCAATTTTTGATCATAGCATCTGATTATCTTATAGTTTTTAATGAAGGTTGTTTTCAGGTCCAATATTATAACACATCTTAAATGCAAAAAGGCACTAAATAATTTTTAGCATATAAATTGGTGTACTAGGCCTACTTGATCAGTTAAACTGTTTTATCATATTAATTAAACAAAGATAATCAGACCCATTGTCAACACTAACCACAGGTCTCTTATCTCTTTTGAATAACAGAGAACAAACAATGTACCCACAATATTGATTACCAGATTTGTGGTATTACCTGGGTGCCTACTTGGGTCATAGGCACGTGTAATATGTACGTTGTTTATGAAGGCAAGTTCAACACCTATTCACATGTCGTAATTTACCAGGATTATAGTAGACTCTAAACATCCTCCCAGCTGCAAAATTGAACGACCGTCTTTTAACAAGAGTACTGTATGTAATCCCTACTACTACAAGTAAAAATGTTAAACTTAATGATGAATTCTGAAACTTTATCACCAAGGGTAAGGCATACGTAAGTGCATAATTGGAGAGTGGGGCTTGGTTGGGAAGTGCTACAAACTACTTGGCAGTAGCAGTATTTAGTAAGAGAATTCACGTGTTAAATAAATTATATAAAAAAATCATTGAATGTTTGGAAATCCCTTAAACACTGCCATGGCTTTCCAAAATAGAGTATCACTTTTAGTAAGTACAACACTCAGCTTAGGAAAAACATCATGTTTGTTACAGCATGGAGGTACTATTATTGAGAAGGAGATCACTCAAAAAAGCTCCGCGCACACAGTGCTTAAAGAACGTATGCGCTATGCCTTTGAAGTCTAATGTATTCCCCGCCACCAAATGCTCATCAGGCTTATTTTACCAAAAAATTAAACATAGCGAAATGGAGAGCACCTTCTTTTCTCAATGCGCATTACTTACAGATAATCCAATCACTATGGCTGCGCAATTGTTTCCATCTTGATGCTAATACATTTATCTTTCATGAAATACCAAATATACAGTATTAATATTTCTATAAAAAAATAATAATTTCAAATTTAATTGAACATTTACATGAGCTTTAAAAGTATGGTATATTTCAACTTGAGTTTCCATAAATTGGATAAAACTTGACATAAGATAATACGCCCGCGAGCAATCCAAAGGCGGCGAACACACTAGTTTGTCGCGTCAAATGGATCTGTTGCCGAGTGATCTTCTCAATAATACCTCCATGGTTACAGCTGTTATTCAAAAGTATTTATATGGAGGCTGTTTAGGTATGCACAACTTTGTCTTCAGTACTGAGTACAATGCACAAATGTCAATGTAATTCATATCATTGAATGTTGTGTATAACTTTGCTGGCAAAATGAAGGTCTTTGACAGTATGACACTGGTAGCTACAATGCACGGATGTTAATCATTCCCAGATTACTACAAATCTTATCAAATATTACCATCAAAAAGGAAATTGTTGGAAAAAAGTTATGTAGAGCCATATGCTAAACTTCTCAGATATTATATGCTGTAGCTATTTATTAAATATTGTTAGAATTACATAACAGAGGAAAGCTACCAACTATTTGAGGTAGTTATAATTATAGTACAGTAGTAAAATAAATATTGTAGAACCAAGATAAACACACAATATTGTTCTTAAGTCTATGCTTCATCTTAAATGTGATTTTCATGATCTTAAATATAAATTCCTTACTTGTTGTGTAGATATTTTTGAAAAATGTCCTGATACAGATTTTTATAACAATGTCTTTGATTTTGATAACTTAACATTTAATTCTTTTTCTTTAAGTACTCTTAAAAATGATGTGTCAGAATGGTATAAAGCAGAGTGGTCTGACAAATTAACTAAAAAAATCTTGTTACACAATTATTCAAAACTTCAATCTTCTCCCAAATTACAACAATACTTACTGGACAAAACTAATTTCTATGGGGCAAGCTTAAAATTCAAGTTAAGATCTAACACGCTACCCCTTGATTGTAAAACATATAAATGGTCCACTAACGTCCCAGGAGTTTGTACCCTTTGTGACAGTGGAGAAATTGAAGATGAAAAGCATTTCTTATTAAAATGTACAGAATTTGATGACATTAGAAACGAACTAACAAATTTAAGAAGTAAACTTGCACTCTGTGATCTTTCTGTTACATGGACATTTTTTACATCAATTGCTGATGGTAAATTATTGTATATTTTAGGAGCAGACTCAGTTTCTTTTTGTGATGATTCTGCTTTTATTTTTGATAGTTACTGTAAAAAATATGCAATAATGCCTGGGAAAAATGCTCAGAATTTAAAAAGACTCTGAGTTAATTGGAAAATGGTTTAAAACTAATGTATTGTTGCTTTAAATTTTTGTTTTCTTTATGAGTTTATACAGTACATGTATATGTGTGTGTACATGTGTATGCATATGTGAGTGTATGTGTGTGTGTGTGTGTGTGTGTGTGTATATGGGTATATGGATACACACACATATGTTCATGATTTTGGTGATTTTTCTTATTTTTACTTGATTTTCGTAATTCCTGTTTTAATTTTGATTTCATTTTTTTTTTTACGTTTTGATTCTGTACCATTAGTTTACATTTCCAAAATTTAAGCCCATACTGTAGTTAAAAACTTTTTGAGTTAAGCTACTGGCTTTCCTTTTTTTTGCATTCCCGGTTAATTTGCTTTTCTTTATATGATTTGTTTTTGTATTGGTTGTTACTTTTGTATCTTAGTTGTTATTGTTGTTAGACCGCACCACAAGTGTTGTGTGTGCCACCGTTCTAATGGTGAAGTGTCTATAAATAAATAAAAAATACACGTGCCTAGACAAACAAGCATTAAATAAAGAGTCCAGTTTTTATTAGGAACCATCTCGATAAACTATTTTAATGTGAAGGATTAGTTACCTCACACCTAGCTCATAACTACTACAATATCGTCTTCATAAAAGTCTCTTAAACTTTATCATTAACTAAGCCTCATCTTTATCATAATAATTCTAATTAGTAAGCTTAGTACACATGTGATAAACAACTTGTTGCTTTCTTTCTTTGAAGCCAATTGTCCAGAAATATGAACACAAGCTCCAAGAATGGCCCCTATAACAAAGCTTCTTCTTTGAGTTTGAAATATATATGATACCAGGGTAAAATCAATATTCACAATTGAGGGCTATTATATGATGGATAAGAGTTTTACTCACAAAGACTTACCTCTCTTTCTCTCCAATAAACAGGCAATAATATAGATTTTATTGATTTAAATAGCCAAAGCAGGTGCCTCAGCCAATAAAGTGGACAGAGTTCTGGTTTTAGTCATTGGAAAGCATCGGCAGTCTTTTACAGGTCAACTTTATGGCAACATAAAACCAAAAACCTATAAAATGTGGTCTTAAAAATAATGACACCCAAGGATCTTACATCGGCTCTTCTGATTCCTAGGACATATTCTTGATATTGTATCAACTTGGATTAAATCAAGGTACTATTCAAAGAGTATTTTTGTGGGAAAACACATTTGCTAATAATCTGAAGTTTTAAGTATAAATTAGTGACAGTGTGAGATAACCATGTAACATCTTCCTATACATTAAATTACCTAATTCAATTAGCTTTGGCAGTAATTTAATTTTGTAAATTTAATGGAGGTAGACAGATGACACAGCTGAGTAGGCCTACACCTTATTAGGAGCAAATGTATTAAAATCAGATATCCAAAATTAAAAGAAATAGTGCTATTTTAGAACAATTACAAAAATGTAAAAAATATTAATAAAAATCCAAATTATTGTTTTTAGCTACAGAAACATTTACTTTAAAATAATGGTTCTATACAAATTACAAGAATAATTCTACGTATAATACTATTTCAAATGAAAACACAACTTTGATACAATTCACAACTGATTTAGATTTCCTTCAAAAAATGCACTATGACTGCATTAAGAATATGAAGTGTAAACATATGCGATTCCTACGGATATCACTAATTCAGCTGACTCAAAGGAGAAGATACTGTAACACGTCACAAGTCTCCTCAACCATACTTTACAAAATACTAATACTATAAAGTACAATAT
>NW_022704998.1:66370-126985 GCF_011630105.1 Anneissia japonica | reverse complement strand
ACTGTAAGACTTATGGGCTTACCTAGATACAAACACACAATTAAGGGATCAGATTGACGTTTAATCGGTTGAATTATTTTAATATATTTCCTTAAAGACCTGGAATATGTACAAAAGATTCATAGAAAGAATAGCCACATTTTGCCAAGTGAATAACAGTTATTCCATTGATAATCACATTCCAGGAAGGAACCAAGGTCTAGACAAACAGCAATACTTCCTTTCTATATACTAATTTCAATACAATTATTTCAGTCTGAATTTGTAATAGGAAGAAGAGAAAAAGAAACTTTTCTGAAATTGTAACACACTTCCCTAAATATCATTATCACTATGGTAAGGATTATTAGTGAACACTACAGTAGGCCTATATAAAGAATTGCTATAATGAAAGGAAGGTAAGTAACGAAAGATTGTACTTTACAGGGACATGATACAGAATCTATTTGAACACTATGAAGAAGAATTTTAATTATAAATTTCATCTCCTGTTTAGTTTTTCCATTTCATAATACTGTAGTAAAATATTTTGACTGAAAAAGATCTAATTGCAGATGTTTACAAGGCAACACTTAAAACATTTAAAAGTTATTTTGATGATTCAGGTTGCAAGAATCAGTTCACTTTAGGTATTTATCAAAAACAATGGCTACTATATAAAAAACAACTATATAATATATCATAACATCATGTATAAAATGTTACCACAACAGTTAGGAACAGGCAAGGAAGGAATTCCTTTGAACAACTAAAACGACACTCATCGATAACTTATCTTTTGACAGTTTTCCTCCTATAACTTTTATACCAAAAATGTGATATTAAGTAAATTTAGACAGGAAACAATACATGAGGCCTTTTGTTGAATGTTTCCTGAATACCACCTTCGGCAATGCAAACATGGTTTAATTTAACAGTTCAAGGAATAAAATTTGCAATTGCTCCTGTCAATTCTATATCCTTAATAAATACACATTTTATTGCTCAGGTTGAAATACTGACTGAGCCAGTGTTTTTTAAGATACTAAATGGTTTATTTTCTAAATAGTCAAATAAAAAATAAAAAAATTCCCAAATAAATATTAAACAGGAAAAAAAATCATGTAGTACTTAAATTTTAATGACTATGACAAGATATAGTATATGACAGAACCGGAAATACACATTTCAGTAGAAAATTACAAAAAGTTAAAAAATAATGAATATAATTACAGTTACGATACTTACAGACATCTAAATGAACTATCCGTCACTTCACACGTTCCTCCATTTTGACAAGGGTTGTTTGATATACATAAGGAATCTAAAATATAAATATATTTTGTAATTAAAACTTAATAAAAACTTAACAAGTTTATACTGTATATGTGGAATGAAATAAACAAACTCGCTATGATATATTAGTTGTGATCAATGTATATTTATGTACAAAACAACAACACAAATAGGCACAGAAACTCCTCCTTCATAGTAATCCATTTGGCAAATGTGAAATTTATTAGGTTATTATATATCTGTTTATTTTTTTTTCTTTTCAATCATCTCATTCATTGTGTATTTTGTATACTGTAGTGTAAATACATTTATATTGTGTTTTGTGATTTTTACTAACTTAAGTAGCATTTATGCATGACAATAAATTAAAAATAATCTGAATCTACGGTATATATAAAATAATGTGTTACAAAAGTTTAAGGAATAAAATGGAATAATATATTTTCGTATCTCTGGTGAATGCTGAAGACTGTGAATGATTCATTAGTAAGGTCATTTAAAAAGTGTTATTTTTATGTTTATTTACCTTGTTTATTATAACTACATTTGTAGGGTATACAGTGTCCAGCTGTACTACACTTTTTCCCACAGTGGGAAAATTACAAATGTTACAAAATTTTATAAGAACTATTCATT
Source organism: Anneissia japonica (assembly GCF_011630105.1). Classification (NCBI taxonomy): domain Eukaryota; kingdom Metazoa; phylum Echinodermata; class Crinoidea; order Comatulida; family Comatulidae; genus Anneissia; species Anneissia japonica. The sequence goes on along the minus strand of NW_022704998.1, from coordinate 125,074 downwards.
TAATTAAATTCCCATTCACATACTAGGAAAGTTACAGTAGTTTATAGAAGTTTAAAGCCAATCAAATGGTTAAATATATCCTAAGACATTTAAAATCATTTGTAAAATAAAAATTAAAAAAAAAATTAACATGGAAAATAGTTAGTACAGACTTTTTTTGATGACAAATAAGGGGGAAAAAAACCAGTTAAAAAGAATATAATTCCAGCAAGAAATATAATGTTCATGATTTTAAGAATATTTGAATTTGATTTGTATACAGTACTTATTGTATATTTCACCTATATAATACAACCAAATAATTGTAAAGTGATATTTCATCATATCATGAGAACTACATAACCTTATGATCTTAGCTATTGTGTATTGGATTAATTTTAGTCCTGAGGTGGGAGAGAATATAAAAGGTAAATAACCAATGAAATTGGGTTCCAAACAATTGCTTTCAAAACTATCATAACAGTTATGTCCTATACAATAACCAATACAAATCATAAAAAATAATAGTTATTTCAATTGACAAACTTTTTCCCATGCTTTTTAAAAAGCAATACAAGGGTTTAGCAATACGCATACAATTCATTTGCTTATTTCATTCTTTCAATAAATGGATGACTTCGCTTTGGGGAGGATTTTCGACACAAAGATTTTGTCGCACAACACATGTAAATTACCATCAGTGCTTTACATGGAGTAATGATCTTAGCTTTAAAATATTTATAATCCTCTAGCACTTTTGAAGAAATTGACGGATTAATAAATTATCCTTGCAAGATTGAATTTGTAAAAGATCAACACCATTTAGGAACTAAATTGCCTAACAGAACCCAGACTTAACAATAAAGTCTTTCGATTATGTGGTTATAGAAAATCACCACTGTTGCATACTCAAGTTGTTATTTGTTTCTAGAATGCTTGAAACAGAATACCACTTTGCCTCAACAGACCGGTCTTTTAGCTGGTTTTAATTTCGGGCCAATTAGGTTTAGGTATGCAAGTTTCCATGACCCCCTCTGTTGTTAGGTCTGTGCTTTAGTGTTCTACAAGTGGACCGTATGTCAGTAGTCCAGGTTTCACTTATGGCTTACTTTACAACAGACCAGTTCAAATATCATGATGAAAATAAAACTGTCACCAGAACAGGCAATCTAAAACTCTAATACTTCAGATATTAACTAATCAGGAACTGGCTTATATTTTCTGCCTAGGCTAGTTGTAATAACAGCTTATCATTCTTAATTCTCAGACCCCAAAGTTATTTGAAACATTTTATCAAAGCTGTAGAAATTGCTCATTTTACTAATACATTTAATTAATCAACTAACAACATAACTTTACTTTTTCTCTTCCTGAATTACAGTAGGTTGTAAAGTCATACAAATATTACCATTAAATAATGTTAAAATTAAAATGCAAGTTAAAAAAGGAATAAACTATCCATTAATATTTTAGAAATCACATACAGTACTGTAGACAAACATATTGAAAGATGTCATCTCTTCCAATATAGTACAGTATGTTTTGTAAATCTGATTTACCAGTAACCATTTGTTATCTCACCACTGGCCACATCACTAAATTATTTCTCACTAACTTGTCACATTACTTTATAAATCATAACCTATGGAAAAACAAATACTAAAACAGATTTTCTCTAGTATGATTAAAAAGGTATTAAAGGTAACATTATGAATCAACCATGACTTGAGAAACCTAGAATGAAATGGTTCCCCTGTATAACATAAATTAAATAAAGTCAGCGGTCTTTTCAATTATAAATAAGTACTGTACAAACAAGTGTGTAAATTTAACATGTGAGTCAACAGCATAAAACAAACAACAAATTTTAACATTTAAGATGAAAGATTGAGTGTCAAGAACCAGTAAAATTTTGCCCTGGCTCAGTTTTCACATGTTTTTGTTGATTTCAGGCTCAAAATGTTCTTATTTTGTTCTTATTTTTATACTTTTCAAACATACAAAATTATTATTGTACAGCAGTATATTAATGTACTGTATATAGAAGGCATTACATAGTTTCTTGAAATTTTTGCATCAGTCTTTATTTGTTCCTATTTTGTTCTAAATTTTTAAGCGATCAAGTGTTCTAACGCGAGGCGCCAGGTAAATCCAGAATAATTATTATTATTATAAAATTTGTTCTTATAAAATAGTGTGTATATAGAATAAAAATAATTATTGAATATCATGCAAATTTATAAGGGCCAATCATAAAATTTATCTTATAATATATTCCAGTAAAAAAATAAATTGAACATTAAAATAGTACTTTATCCTGGCCAGCCAGGTAAATTTCTGAACTACAGTAATGAGATGTAGCAACATAAGAATGATTTCCACAAGCAAGTTGCAAAAATGAAACTTGTTAAAATTGACACGTTTTCCCTGAATAAACCTATGTACAATATCCAATTATTTATACTGATATACCCTATATGAGTCAGTCTTCAAAAATAGATCACATAGAAGTTAGGTAGGAACATGGAAGCTGTAGGTATGGTCACCTTGGCCCTACCGTGACAAGTTTACAATCTAAACATACCCTACTGGGGTACTGGTCTAACAACCTAAAGTCAAGTATAATTAAAACCATATCAACTCTGGAACAAACCACATTACATCTATTTATATCAGAAATATTAACTACACGTCATAAGCATCATGAACAGTTAAATTTAATTTTAAATGTTTATTTACACATTCAATTTTTTTAAATACATTATTAATGTACCATAGTTACAGGTTAAAACATATTAAATAATGTAATATTTATCCTTATAACATGTTAAAAACAATTTTGCAAAAGTAATTATAATTATAGCACAGATCCTATAATTTATTAGGAACTGCTTTACACTTTTCCATCAGTGGCACACTTCTCAATAGTATGTGCAATAAACAATATAGTAAAGTTTACAAAATACTTGAGCTGAGGTAAAAACAATTTAAATTTGAAATGGGACATCAAGGTAAAGTAAATAGAAAAAAAAAACAAATTTAGTTATGTAAATAACGTAAATGTGATCTTAAAATATATCTATATATTCTGTAAATACCAATATTGATATTTTTTTACCATTCTTTACTATTATACAAATTCACACATTCTAAATTAAATTACATCTTTAGCATTTTAAATTAGAATTCTGATTAAATAAAACAATGAAATATAAAAACTAATAATCACATCAATATAAAAATGTCCAATTTAATACAAGTTATGAATTTACATACAAAAAAAATAGTTTAGTACAGTAGATGACACTAAAATCAATGTTTTCATATCCCTACTTGAAGAAACTGACAAGATTAATTATTCTTGTTTTATATAAAATATAGAAAATCCAGTGGATGCCCATCAAATTGTACTGTATATTAGTACTGTCACTTGAAGACACTGGTATCAGTAAACAAGGAGAAATAACATGCTTTCTATGTAACTTGGTTGTAGTTTTAATACAGCTTCAAACTTTCATAGCATTTAGCAGTACTCACTGTGGTGTATGAAATCTACTAGAGGTTAACCATTCTTGTAACTTTATCCAAATTATAATATACAGTAACACTATTCAAAATATAACTGTGAAGTTACTGTGTGTAGAATAGAACCTACATCATCGGGTAAATACTGTCAGTACAGGTCTGACTACAGTATCTCCGGCCTACACACGAACTAATTAGAACGTGTCCTACAAAACAAAGTTTCTCAACCCCGACACAACATATACCCAAAGATGACATTTAAACACTATGACACATAATGAGACATGATATTTGACAAAATAATATCCAATATGAAAGCAAATGTTTCCACAAACTACCAACTACCTTGAGCAAGAGTGATCCGTAGGCCTCCATTGAGGCTAAGCACAATCGCAATCAATAGAACTGTTTTGAATGGCGGACTACCATTTAGCGTCCAGCGATCACGCAGGCCCATCCTGCAAAAATATGTTCCCACAGAAATATTTTCCACTCAAAGCATATCATTCACAACAAATGTAAAAAATATCCAGTAAATCAGTTTCCAAGTAAGACGTTTATAATCCAAATTAAGTATGAATATTCCACTTTATGCCATGAATGTTGATAAACTCGTCAACTAGTTTACATGATCCGAGTCCATTCCCACCTTACTAAGTAGTACCTTACTTTCGCTATCCAAAACTTTAGTCGTGTGTCGAACACAAAGCCCAGGCGAATTCCAGAGATATCCCTCCGCGCTGTCCCGTTCAATTTTGCTGTACAACGTCCGCGGCTATTCATATGCAAATTACTTTAAAGCCTGGCACGCTTTACGGACGAAATGAATATAAGCAGATTATGACGAAGAATGAAACGTATTTAAATGAAAAACAAGACTTATTGATACACAAATGATCTTGATTCTGCCAACATTTATAGATCGTAGGTCTTGATTGTATATGCGGAGTGACTACAGTAGTGTGAGCGAGGGCTTGTTCTCATCTTTCAACCCCATGGTGGTGTGGCGAATCAGAGCGCCAATTCGAGATTTTCCCAGAATATTGCCATTCTATACATTAAAAAATATTTAACAGAATCGAAGTGATTTAATGTCTTGATTTATAATTTAAATATGTTGACCTTTGGTGCTATAGATATCATATTGGCAAACTATTGGACCATTTAAAAAAAAATAATTAAATGACAGTTAACTGATGACAATAAAGTTTAAATGCTTCTTTTGTGTGTCACTTGTGGAATCACGTAATAAACGTGGAAAAAAAGCACAAATGTATTGTTATACATAATGTATGTCGTATAATATCTCCACAATTTCCAACATAAGTCATAAAATTTAAACAAACATTAATTTTATTAATAAGATAAGATAAACAATATAGGCCTAGGCCTACGATATAAGAAATATCACGCACAATATTTTATAGTAAACAAGCATGTTAATTTTGAAAGTCTGGCTAAGCTTAGTGTACGCTTTTACTAAGGGGCAATGTATTGAGTAATACGGATTCAGATTATTTGTTATATCTTTAACTGTTTCCTGTTCAGTAATCATTACTTTACTTTATCTCATATCCGGCAAGATAAATTGACATCGTATACAAACATACCTCATTGCAAATACAATAATGACAGATAAAATATATACATTTTAATTACATTTCACAGTCTCCTGATGAAGTCCACTGTGTGGACGAAAGCTAGAGAATAAATTATATATTGTTAGTCTCAAACTGAGTGCTGCTGTTATTTACTTATTGTCATCATCATCAACATTACTGGAGGAGGTCTCGAGACGCTGGTCTCCGAAAAGTTTCATTACAATAGTAAACATTATTTAAAGCGAGCTTGTGATTTTACACGATCATATATAAAGCCAAAACATAAGCACGTGGTGCATGGACAGCCTCAATGTGGGAAAAAGGAATACGTCGATATCTGAATGTATCTCTACACTGGGGTTGCGAAGCAGGTGACACAGTAGTCGGGAGTGTGCACCGCGACCCATCAATAATACTAACACGGTGTCTTGTTTTTGTCTCAATTCATTCACAATTTCACACACCAAACGCTAGTTCAATGCGTGTGAATATCTCGTTACGATCAAATACAAGTATTATATTCTGCCTCAAAATTGATTTTTACTGTTTAATTTGTAAAATTAAGCACAATTAGCGTTTGATCGTTCAACTCGAGTTGAATGTTTCTGTGTGACCGTATATCATAACCCATATTTGATATCTCTCTTTCTATATGTGTCCCAATAAAATTGTCTATATTTTTCTCACAGTGGGATTTAAATGTTTAATTACGGTATAATTATTTGGGGTTCTTAGGCGATAGAACGATCCAGACAAAACCCAGCACAAAAATAAAAATGTGCCTTAGGCCTTTTTCTCACTGCACCAAAAAACATCCTTAAATTATAATTAAAATTTAAAAGATACCGTACCGTCTGATGATTAAAAAGAATTGAAGATTACCTGAATAGGAAAAGACCATGACCATTATCACTAAAGGCAACGGTTTATAGTCATTCTTCTAATGAATGAACAGAAATATGTAGGCGAATTTTCAAGTACAGTGTGACGCGTTTGAAGTAAGTTTGAATAAAAGAGAAACCTCGAGAGAAGCCATATTCCCACGGGTGGTTTAAAAGACAGGTATTTATTCAGAAATACTCTTGTGTCATTTGACTCGCATTTTAAATTATTTGTTCATAAAATAATGCAGACAATTCAAATGGGTGTCCTCTATCTGTACACTCCATTCTGGTAAGAAAAACATATGTATGAAAATATGTGTATTCTAGCAGGCTTTTCGTGAGCCTTTAAAAATTAAATTTAAAAACTATCTTGGCCTAATTTAGATTATTTTTGGGTGTATGCGTTCATTCCAACCCAGTACCGGTACTGTACTGTTTATTACGTACCGGTTAGGCCTACTGTAACAGTGTTATTTGTTTTCATTAATAAAATACATGTGTACACAATCGGTAGTTTTCGCCGCACGACGTTAACCTTAAAGTTTACGGATGACGCCATAATTTATTCATCTTGCTTTGCGGAGTACGTTAATTTCAGGATTTTACGTGCTTGACGTACGTTAGTTACGGGTTTGCGTATTTCGATTTGTTTACAAAAGGGGCAGAGCTATCGCGTTATGTTGGGTACCGACGTTAAAGTTAACCTCGTGCGTCGAAAACTACCTAGTATTAATCACACCAAAAGTTACATTGCGGTGCGTCTATCATGATTTTCTAAGAATAGGCCTATCAAATAATGGTATCAGTGTGACATAGACCGTCGGACGACGAATCTATCCGCTCTCCGGGAGCGTGAACAAGCGCAGCGCATGCGATAATTGCACAATATTTTAATTTAATTATTGACTGTGTAGCCCTGGTTGTTAGGCCTATACTATTTTATGAAAGTGAAATATAATACAATAAATAGAATAATAGTCGAAAAATTGTGTTGCTTTAGGTCGACCAAGTTCCAGGGGTTGCGGGGTGTGAACCTTATCCTTCCTCCCGGTGAATCCGTGAGTTGGGCCAGCTACGGTACTCATCCCACGAATGTATTCGATTTAATCCAAGCCCTTGCTTTTTATGTGCTTTTAAGGTATATAAAAGACAGTTACAACTTGAGGAAAGTGCCTTAAAATAGGTCCAATGGTTTTATGTTCCCAAATCAAATTAAAACCCTTAAACCATCTTAAACATGGCTTTAGGCATATGCAAATCGGAAGTTTCATTTTAATTATTATGTTTTCTTAATCATTTTGTTTCATAAAGATGCAATGAGATCGTTCAGAAGAGGCGGATAAAAACCGATCATGTATTCCCACTCGAACGTTATATCTCACTACCACGCATGTTCACGGCTCAGCAATAAACAAAAATGTCATTAACAGAGGTTGAGATCCCCATAGGGCTATATACGGGCTCCAATTGTATAATTTTACATTGCAACATTATAATGATTGGCGAATGATTGTTCTTTGGAGTCCCGATAAAGATCTGTGGAAGTGCACCATACAGGAAGCTTGGATCATTGTTTTCTTAAGTTGCCGCCGACGATGCGACCTACTTTTCAAAAACTTATTTGTATTTATGGACATTAAATGCACTAGTCTGCAATTACAACCAAAGTGGCACAGTTTCGCTTGTCCTATGCCAGGAAACCTAAAATGTTGCGTCGGTATCCGACCAGTTTGTAGAAATCTAGTTTGCCAAAACCCAGATTGCCGAATTAAGGGCCGGGCCACTTTGCCGAAACCCAGTTTGCCAAATTCAGTTCAACGAAATCATGAAAACCCAGTTTGCCGAATCTTGCCGTCACTGTCGTACAAACGTACAGCATGTGCTTTTGAAAACATGTTTGGCAAATTTAATGGAAACAACATCATTCCCAACACATTCCATTAATATTCTACTCCAGTAGAATTATATTTTTTCATTACAGATTTTACCAACAAAATAATAAACGCCTCCCTCGAACTCCCCTCACAAACAGCACCGTAACGTACGTATCCATTTTACAAATATAAATAAATAAATAAATATATATATATATATACCGCTGTCTCTTATACACATCTAGATGTGTATAAGAGACAGTATATATATATATATATATATATATATATTTATTTATTTATTTATATTTGTAAAATGGATACGTACGTTATATTTATTTATTTATTTATTTATTTATTTATATTTGTAAAATGGATACGTACGTAAATGACTCCCTCGAATAAACACCTCCATCGAAAATACTCCCCCTCCACCCTCTCAAGACGAGAACGTCCGGGACCAAAAATAATAATTTGCCTATCCAAATAACGTTATTTTGATTGTTAATCCCCAATATTGTGGTCTAAAACCTAAAAGCATAATTTGGGCCATACTAAGAAGGGCCGCCAAGGGGGGAAACTGTAACAGGGGAAAGGGTTGGTTGTGGGCAAAATGGGATTCATGGTTTTTGAGTCGACAAACTGACATTGGGCAAACTGGATATCGGCAGAATGGACTCGGCAATCTGGGATTCGACAAACTGGATTTCGACAATTTTGCCTAGATTGGCGTCGCTCCATCCATACAAACTCTATGATCAGACACGTAAAAACATGAACTGACGTAAACGGCTCACCAGGCCTAAAAATAATATCTGCTAAATTGCTATCACAACGCGAAACGCTGTTGTCATGAATCACGCGTTCACGTACAACCCATCGTTGCGACGTTACAGGTTAAAACATGAACTGTAGAAACGGAGTGGACTTAACGCGCAACGTGAACTCAACTTTGTTTATTGGTCAACTCGTCAGTGAAGTTAAACGCGCGCCGGTACACTAGCAACGTCAAGACATTGCACTAAACAATTTTCTAAAATATAGAAAAAATATATAAGCATACTCTTATAATAAACGCTATGAAGAATAAATAAATATAAATTTGCAATACCCATCATAAGCAATATATCGTAAAGATCGTAATTTATCAATGCGCACTATGTGGTATCTGTACGCACACTTTTTTCTCCAAATTGTTTTGGTTGAATTTATATTTAAAAATAATTGATTCTCGTATTCAAGCACCGTTTTTCAAGTCAAAAAAGAAGTTGGGCTTAAATTATAATGTGTACACAAAAGGTAAAGTTAAAACTTTTCACGTATAAATACGCCTATAAATAGGCCGAATTTTTATTTTCTTTATACAATAAGAAAATGTAACCACATGCGTTCTTGGAGCGCTTTCTATTGAAAACTTTAAAAGATTGTCAAAGGTCAAAGGTGAATATAATAATTTTGTAAACAATGAGAGAGTTAAAGTTCCACGAGAAAAAACTTCTCAAAAAAGTCGATTTTATATCATGGGAAGTTGACAACAACCTCCATGAAGTAAAAATACTACGCAAGTACCATATACAAAAGCGAGAGGATTACACAAAGTGAGTAAATATGGATTATACACATGAAAGACTTCCTTACATAGGCACTCCACTCGCTTGGCGGGCACACATGGACGTGAGCTGGTGGTTGTCCGGTTTCGAATGGTTTACTACTCGCTTGGCGGGCACATGTCACACATGTCTTAAAGAACTATGGCATGTCGGAATAAATATCCATAGAATAGAGTTGTTTGAATGGGTAGACTAGAGTAGAAAGGTTGCCATTAAATCACATCCTGTTATTACAGTAATAATTTTATAAATATTGACTGGCCTAACTAGTGCAGTCAAATGAGTAAGACGTCTAATTTACCACAGCCAAGGTGTATTCATAAATTAAAAATTTCGTAAACTAGATTACTTGTGTTATAATGTTGTACATTGTTGATGTGTGTGTGTGCTACTTTACAAGGCAGGTGATTGATCGTAGATCCTCGATATGCCTGACTGTTACGTACCGTGTGTGATATTAGCAATTGTCAACCTAGTTTAAAAAAAAAAAATTGCCCGTATGTATATACAGTAGCTACAATAATTTACAAGTTAGGCACACATTTACCTAAAGAAAAAAAATAGAAATGCATGCTGAAAAATCACTCCTTGTGACAAAAAACATGCAATGTTTGATAATATTCATGTATATTTATGTGATGATATTGGTGTTAACTGGCCGTGTAAATGGCGTTAGTAACTCTGAATAATGGATCAGTAAACTGCGATGATCTATGACGTTAACTCCACATTCCCATGGAGTTATCTGAGATCAACGGCATGTTCTTGATGCGAAGCAGCTGTTGTTTGACCTGTGTCAGGGGCAGATCCAGGATTTGAAAGAGGGGGTTTCATTTTCCCATAAACCCAAAAATAATAGGGGGTCAGGGGTCCTCTCCCGGGAAAAATTTTGATTCCTAGATGGCCTGAAATGAGCTTTCCCGACTTCTGAGCTGTCTTTTAATGACCTTTAATTTCTTCAAAATTGAAGATTTTACCCCTCTCAAAAAAAAGTCAGGTGATTTTATCTCATTCTTAGACCTATACCATAGAAAATAAATCAAAGATATAGTCAATATATTATTAGGCCTATATCATACCTACCAAGTCTCGCATATCTGGCGTGAACCTCACGCTTTCACTTCAAGCTCTCAAGCCACTTCTCTAAAATCTCACGGTTTTCCAATAATCTCAAGCTTTGTTTGATTAAACCCAAACTTTTTATCGAAATACTAGAAACCTTCGGAATTCTATATTTTATCAGGTCTAGATCGTTGAAAATTCTATCGTTCCTGCCTGTTATAGCTACACATTTTTAAGGTATAATTTCAGAAATAGAGATTTATTCAGAGTGCACCAGAGAGCATCTAAGCTCAAAATTTTTCGAGGCCCTTCGACCGGCCATCGACTCGCGTCAATTGGGTTTATTTCCTGTTAAATCTCAAGCCTCTAGCTACCTCCAACTTGGTATGTATTCTATATTTCTACATTATTATGTAGTTGGATACTTCCATAGATCGATGGACTGATAGCCCTGAAAAACACTTCCGTACATAAATTATTATGACGTCGAGCCAAAACTGTTTTTAATTGTATTTAATTGAATGCTAGTTGCGCTAAGCCTATTTTGTCACCCAACCTATATCTGCCAACCTATGCCTAGGTAGGTTAGCATGCCTTTTGTAAGCCAGGACCCAGTAGTATTTTGTTACGTTTCACAGAGGGGGGGTTTGTTTGAACCCCCCTGGATCCGCCACTGTGTGAGTCATCACGAAAGTCGCTGTTGATAAACAGCGCAAAATCATCTTTTGCAGAAATGTTTCAAAATACAGGAGAAGTAGTTATAAGTAAACAGTTTGTTTTTATTAATTACATACATTTTAAAACGAAGGGTTTCAAAACAAGTAGCAATATGCACGGTTTTTTGAGGATAGTGATAATCATGCAACTTCTGTTACCAGGCCCGTAGCCAGGGGGGTTTTTTAGGGGTTCGGGCGAACCCCCCTTTTTCAGCGAATCCCCCTTTTGCCAGCAAAACTCTTTAGCCAGAAAACGATCCCCCGTTTCCAAAATAGTGCAATTTATTACAAAATGGGAGCATTTTTGGCACTGTTTATTTGTCGCTATCAATCGTAGTCTGATCGTAGAAATCAAAACAAAGCTGCAGCCAGCTGAATGACGTAACCAGCAAGACTTCAAAATGAATAGTAATGAGAGGTTTGTTGCCTAGGTTATTTGACCAATCGCGTGCTCCGGAGTTTATTTACTTTGGCACAACGTCATCACAAAAGTTTGGGCGCTCAACATTTTTCATTTCTCTGGGATCGAGGACATGCGACACGTCAAAAATAGCCTAGGATGAAGCGCCGAGAAAGGATAACCGGTTTTTTTGCTTCAAGGCCAACAACGAAGAAATCATAAAATTAAGGTATAAGTTAGAAAATTCACCCTTGTTTTCACCACATGCTCATGATACTGCCTGGCGGTGGGACGGGTGTACTTTTTCGGTTCAGTTGTATTATTGATATTATCATGTTAAAGAAAAAATACTTGATCAGTAAACATGCCCTCTTGATGAGTCTCGGACTGTTTTATAATAGCCTAAAGTACTGCTCTACTGGGATCTAGGCCTAGGCTAGTATCACGGTAGGATAGAAGCTTCCATTGATTAAATAAGCTATTTGTTTATTGTGCAAATTGCAGATGTTCCAAGCTCATGTGCAGAAGCTATTGAAGCTTGCGATGAAGATCTGTTTCCAAATGTTGCCAAAGTGCGAGCCAGCGTGTTATTTGATCACAAGTGCGAGACATCACAAGTGTGAGCCAGCGAGCCATGACGTCACGACAATAGATACGAGACGTTAACGAGTTGTGCAAGGTATCGGCTGAGATTTCTGGAGTACAATTCAAAAAACAACTACAGGTTTAATAATGAATTATTGTGATGTTAAATAGACAATATTAGCTATCAAGGAGCGATGTTGTTTTTCATTGGCACCTTCATCCCTTCAAGGCTAGGCCTATAATACCATCCTAGCTAGTCTAGGCCTAGAGTAGGATAAGGCTAGCGCGACATGCGGACATTGGTACGAGTTGGTTAGTCTGCAAACGCCGCCTAAAGTAATTGATTTTACCCGGCAGAACGAAAGAAGGAAACTCCGCTTTTCAGTCGTCTTAGGCCCTTGTTTTTTGACAAACAATGACCTTTCAGATGTCAAATTGCTGTCAAGAATATGAATTGGCTGCTTCGCAGCAATTATTGTTTTTGCATAAACTGGTGCTTTAACATGTACAATTTTTTACTGCAATGTTTTTTGCGTAAACTGGTGCTTTGTAACATAATAGTATATTTATTATATTTTCTCAATATTTCTCATTTAAACCAAGACAGCTCTTAAATCATTGTTTATTTTCACTTTGCAAAGTTTTTTTACATAAACTGGTGATTTAACATGTACATATTGATATTGTAGCATAATAGTATATTTATTATTTTTTCTCAATATTTCCCATTTAAAGCCCCATTCCCGGCAAAATTTCAATTTTTAAGAAAAATCTAATTTTTTTATAACGTTATAAAGATTTATAAATGTAATACGGAATTGCTAGTTTAACTGAATTTAGACATTCCTAAGAATGAAAAAAATGTAAAATAAGACTGAAATTTGATTTTTTGTGTTCCACACAAAAAATAAATGCGGATGAATTTTTCATGTTGATTTTGCGATAGGTCGTGAGAAGAAATATCGTAGGCGCCGAAAACATTAGCCTATCCCACGCCTGCTGGCTAGGCCTAGCCTTACCTCGATTTTAGGTTCTGTTATCACACATAAAAACGGCCGACATGATATTTTCCGTTGCTAGTATTGACACTTGTGAAATATAATATTTCATAGGAATTATTTCATATTTGTTAAAAAACTGATTCTGACTGAGATTTTGACACTTAAACAAACATACCTCAGCCTAACCGAACGACCGCATTGTGCGAGATTCGAAGTACAAAAAGTAATCTCATTAGAGAGGGCGCACTTTATTGACTGTATAAAGTATACATAAAAGCGAGAGTATTCCAGTGGATGCGATCTACAACCTCTGAATTTGCCTAGTAACGATGAATTCGTCGAGAAAATGGTAATATTTTATGAGAAATAGTCTGTATTTCTCATTTTTTTTATTCTTTTGCGTAAAACTAAAATTCATGCCAATATTTTTCCATGATTTATAATAATTGGAGTAATGCAAATGCATATTTTCTAAAAAAAGTCATTTTTAGTGAAATTTTGCCGGGACAGCTCTTAAATCATAAATAAACCAAGACAGCTCTTAAATCATTGTTTATTTTCACTGTGCAATTTTTTTTTGCATAAACTTTTGCTTTAACATGTACATATTGATATTGTAGCATAATAGTATATTTATTATTTTTTATCAATATATCTCATTTAAACTGAGACAGCTCTTAAATTATTGTTTATTTTCACTGTGCTAAGTTTTTTTTACATTTGTAGCATTATAATTATGTCTGTTTATTTTCAGTATTACTGTGCAAGTATATTTACATAAATGGTTCTGTAACTTGTAAATATAATAACATTTTTCCTTGCCCTAATTATATGTATTTCCATTGGAACTTTTTTTTAGTAAAAAAGTAAAATGTAGGGCTGTCAGTTCCTATTGTTTCTTCATTTCTGCAATAAATAAGATATTATTTGCAATATTTCTCTTTTAAGCAAAGACCTTTTACATACGGTACCTCCATATTTTAGTATTGGTATTTAGCGATCTCATAATGTGCAAGGTCTGTGTTTAGTACAGTCACCTAGTGGGTATTGCTAATTTTATCCCAGTTATATTTTTAGAGATAACATTACATAGTATCATTAAAGTGTTAAGCATTGCTTTTTGATAAAAAAAAGTTTGTTTCACAATAAATATTTACGTTCTAAACCCTGTATTGGAAAAAAGTATTCTTCTTATCTTATTTTTAAAATTGTGTAAGAAGTATTTAAATATACATGAACATGCATTTAAATGACATGTAGATGCTTTTAAAATCGTATAAATGCTCTGGCTTCGGGGCCCCCGACCCCCCACAGGGGCTTTTCCCCTTGACCCCACCGGGGCCCTTTGGCGGGCCCCTGGACCCCACGCCCAGAACCCCCCTTAAAGCAAGCTGGCTTGCAACCAATGCATTTATCTCAACTGGGTATCATCGGTGTTACTTAGGGGTGGGCATACAAATCGGTTGGTGGGCCAAAGTGAATTTTTGATTTAACACCGAGGGCTGCACCCAAACTTTGATGTTCACAGTGAGCTACCAAAAACCTCCAAGCACTGCTTTTACACCACTTTATTCTCTTTTTTTCTAATTTTGTTTAGGTACAATAAATTGAGTCGGCATGTTCGGGAACTTACAAAGAAAATCAGGCAACTTGATGTCAAGGATCTTTTTCGAACTGAATGTACCTCACAGCTTTTGGAGAAATTGTATGTACAACATTTAAATTCATATATAAATTAACCTAATTCAAGTGTGGAAATGTTTTATTTCAATTTGATTAAAAGCACAGGCAAATCCTGGTGCCACCCCTGGTCTTACCTGTGCCAAATGAAATGATTAAGGGTTCAATCTTGTTTTGATTGACAGACACAGTCACATTCTTTCTCTTGTCATCAGGCTTCAATCTGCTTAAATTTCTAGTTTTTTTGATTTTGAAATTTCTAATTTGTCTGAATCCCCTTTTTTATTTATAATTATATATTTTGCTGTTGTTTTGTGACAGGGCTACACAACATCCTAGCCTACAACTGTGGCCCTGAGTCCAGTGATAGCTTTAATCCTCAAATATAGTTTCTTATTACATTGTTGATTTTTTCTTTATAAAAAAATAAGTTTCCCACAGTATTAAAGATGGTAGGGGTTTCTGTTACTATGTTTTGACTAATATTATGGGAATGTAAAGATAACGCCATATACCTGATATAAATAATGAAAACTATCAATACAACTGATTAAAAACTAAAAAAAACAAGTGTAAATGGATATGTTGTTTACACCTAATATTAAAACAAACCTGGAATATCTGATTTTATTATAGATGAAGAATAATATGAGAAATCAGCTACTGTTTAAAAAAAGCATACCCTGCAATCATCAACAATAATTTGAAAACTGAGTATAGTTAAACATGGAGGTATTAAACAGATACAGCCATGATTTAAAGCTACAGACAGTTGCACAAGCAAAATTAACTTTCATATGAAATTAAATGGCAGTGGTTCAGTAGATTTTGTCTTTGTATAAAATAGGTAAATATATATTTTTGTTACTTGATTTGCAAGTTGAGGTGATTTATCATGATATCAATACTAGAGCTCATATAAACTTATAATGAAAAGTTGCCAAAATATTTTTGATTGAAAGAAACCAATGAATTTTAGGAAAATGTTTACTTGAGGAAATTTTGTACCCAATTCATGGTTGCAACTGTTACCGTCATTGCGAAGAAAGGCAATAATTTGTTTTTTGGCAATTGTTATTAGCTTGTGATGTGGAACCAATTATCCAATACATTCTTTACTTATTGCATCAAGTCAAAAACAGAAATTTGAAATTACGACACAAAATATTATTATTGTTGTCTACGAAAATAGTTGTCATAAATATCTGAGAATAAAGGTTGTCATGCGTAGATATTTGTGTGATTAACTACAAACTGTTGATTATATTTACCTTGTCATTTACACTGGAATGTTGCCCATGAACCGTAAATCCTCACTGTGTGTTACATTCATTTTTATTGTTTTTAAAAGATGAAGGATGTGTAGACGTAAAATAATTTTAACGTAATTTGATCTTTTGTATTTATCTAGATGTTTATTCTGGTTAAGGTTTCTTATAATTATTCTTTTCATGTACAGCCTTGGAGCCTGTGTACAAATAGCAAATTAATGAATGTGTTTCATTGCCGTTGATTTTATTTTTGTAGAACTAAATAACTGATTGCTATAATATTTAGTAAAGTGTACAAATTGTAAAATATAATCACTAAAAGTTGTATTTGCTTGTTTTTATTAAACAAAAATTTGATACAAATCTGCGTGTTACTCTCTATTCTAATGTATCAAAATTATGAAAATAAGTTTTGCTTGTGTTGTGTATTCATTGCTAATTTTAGATAGAAAAAAATAGTCTAGTAGTTGAGAAAAATTATGAATATTGTGTGTTTGGTTAGGTAGTCATCATCATCTGGGGTATTGTGTTTTCGCTTCATTTGATCAGGTATATAGAATATGAAATCAGTTGAATGAATATGATTGCTCATGCTATGGTAATTGTGTGGGCTTTACCCATTGGTGGACAGGTCCATCCAACTTCTATTGTCCTGAATTAATCAGGGATGTTGCGTCTTTCAAAAACATGCAAAACAAGAAAATAGTTCTGTTTAATCATTTTGTAGTTGTTGGTAGAGGGCAGTGGTTATTAATTAATATAATGAAAGATTATATAAACACAAGATAGTGTTCTCCGCTATTTACGCGTAACAAAATGGAAGCGTCACTTTGGCAGAAATGTAACCACTTTTGGGAGAGGGGGCCCTAGTTGTTGCCATGGAAGGTGTTTGCATCACGCCAAAGTTTATTAGCAAGTACGTTTTTGTTCCTTATTGTTTTAAAGATCGTGCATTGTAAATTAACGCTTCTAATTGATACGAATAAAGGCTTTGGTCAAAGCGGTGGTCAAAGTTGAAAAGTAATCACTTTTGCAAGAGGGCGCCTTACACTGCATTATTACTGAATTTGCATGCAGAAATTGCGGAGAATGCTATCTTGTGTTTATACGATCTTTGATATAATGTATTGTTTGGATCGCTTTTTTTGATGACGACAGAATTATTTTGATTTTATGAAAACATCCATTTTGTATACAATTTTATTGAAGTGGATAAACTTTTAAAAAGTCCATGGTAGTGTGAAATCATGTTTTACAGTACATTTAATTTTTTTTCTTGTTCTAATTTTTATGCAGTGGATTGGATTTATTCGGTGTAAACACCAAGGACAACCCACATAAGTCAGAAGAAGACTTATTTCCAGTAGGGTCCTTCTGGTGATTAATTGGGTAGTACACAGGGAGACAATCCCTTATTCTTTTCCGAAGAGTGTACTGCGTTTACATGGGCCATTTTGCACGCGGGACCAACAGATTGAACATATTATCCAATGCACTATTAAAACTGACATTTCAGCTGTCCAGCTAGAACACAAGGAGAGAAGAAAAAGGAAATTGAACTGGGTAGCAAGAGGTCTGGACACAGTTCAGCACACACACTGTGGCTACCACCAGTTTAGCTGACTGAACTCAGAAATAGAACAATTTTTAGTATATTTTAGTCTGAGCTTTAGAAATAAACATCAAAACAGTGTTCTCTTTTTTTCCCTTTTTTTTTAAAACTTAAAAACTAAAAACATGTTTGATTTTTCCTGAACATTTTGGTGGTACTTGTGAGTTGTAACTTCATCCATATCTGTATTTGTTTCCCATGAATTCAGCGTTTTATATGGTCCAAATAGGAAGTAGACTATGTTAATACCCACATATTAATATCAATATTCACATAGTCTATTTGTACCCCTGCGAACCCTACTGGTTGTCAAAACATAACCCCTTGAGGTATAGTAGCTTACGTAGAGTGGAAGCAACTTGGAGCAAGCAGTTTATGTGGATGTTGATTCCAGGGGGACCAGAGCATATGTTTGCATTGTCTAGAATAACTCACACTAAAAGACTTTAGTGGTTGATATTATTTTTCTTTTTTTTTTTATACCGTGACAACAAATAAGCATTTAAGCATGATTGTATTTTCAATTTTTTAAAATATAAATTTCATTTTCTAATGACTTTAAGGGAAATTTGAGTTTGGCTACAATTCTACTCAATAAAAAAAAACCAGAGTTTTAAATTGATGCAATGAGTTTGGAAATTGAAAGTCTGTAACTAAACGTTACATTGACAATGTTCTCCACTTTCTGTTTTTATCCAGCCCTTGCACACTGTGACATTCAAAGAGGCGAAGGGCCCCTAGCTAAAGCTCTCGGTCAGAATCATTTTTTTTAACAGATTTGAAATAATTCCTATGAAATATTATATTTCACCAGTGTCAATACTAGCAACGGAAAATATCATTTTTTATGTGTGATAACAGAACCTAAATCATGGTAAGGCTAGGCCTAGCAGTGTTGGGTAGGGTAATGTTTCCGGCCCTACTATATTTCTTCGGAGACCTATCGCAAAATCAAACATAAAAATTTCATCAGCATTTATCAAAATTTCAGTCTTATTTTACATTTTTTTTTATGTCTAGGAATGTCTGAATTCAGTTAAACTAGCAATTTCGTATTATATTTATAAATCTTTATAACATATATAAAAATCAGATTTTTCTTAACAACTGAAATTATGCTGGGAATGGGGCTTTGAGCCTGTGAGAGTACATAGTGTGTTAAATTACCCTACCTAACACTGCTAGGCCTAGCCTTACCATGATTTAGTTTCTGTTATCACACATAAAAATGATATAGTGACATTCAAAGAGGCGAAGGGCCCCTAGCTAAAGCTTTTTTCTGGCCTTATACCCTGGGATCAGCGATACAAATAATATATTAGAAATGTTGAAACATTTATTTATAAATCAATTTTTCAACAGAGATTATTATTTTGTAAACTCAAGATAATAATTTTGAATGGAAAAATAATATTATGAATGTGTATCCGTTTTGATAATTTGTTGGAGGAGCTATAGTAGCCAGTCAACTTTACAAGTGTCAGGTTTTTAACCTGATTGTTGTTTTACGAAATAAAAAACGGTACCTCGATATTCTGACTTTAGTAATGCTGTCTGGGTAAAATGGGGGGAAAACCACTATTAAATACAATTAAGTAATTGATTTGCTGAACTTGGATGCAGATTAAAATCTATTGTCTTGAAAATTAAGAAGTAATGAAATCTGATTTCCTTATTACATCATGGTGTATAAAAAAATCATTAAAAACAACAAAACATATAATCTATAAGTACTATACATTGCACTGTATATCATATAAACTCTCATAATCACAATATGAATATTAAATGATAAAATTGGAATTTTATTCCAATAATGTATGAAATGGATTTATAAACATTTATATGACACTCTAGTTCATACAATATTATATATTTATATTTATACCGCAGTCTAATCACTGACCTAAATCATGCGAGAAACATCAAAGTTCATTTACTGTGTCTCCAGGACATTTAACAACATTAGTCTAGGGATTAGATACTCATTGCAAAAGGTGGCAAAGATTTCCGATAAGGAACTTAAAATTGAAAATTAAACTGAAGATTATTAGAAACATATGTGGGTAACCCAACAGAATGATGATGACTTAAGGAACACTAAGATTTAAGTGCTTGATAACAAAATAAAAATGCGTACTAAGGAGCACCATCTTTTTTTGCGAGGGCCCCGGTTGAAAGTAAATAGTCTTCTAACTTAATATTTCCTTCAAAAGTTGTTTTATATGATTGTTTTATTAGTTAGGCCTATTGGATGTCAATTCAAATTAACTGCAGCTGTGACTCACTCAGCCCACAAATTTCACGTCTGCAATCGGCAATTGCCGACCATATTGCCGAGCCAGAATTGCTACAGGATGGCAATTTTTTGCCGACATAGGCCTAGATTTCTTTGCTTCAAAAACTGCGTGGAAAGTCAAAAACAGGCTATAGCAGACACTAAATTTCATGTACGTCGTCAAACCAAGGAAATTGGTAGTTCATAAAACAGATTTCTTTGTACAATAACTATTTTTAATAGGCATGTAGTACGTACGATTTGTGTACAATCGTCTTGTCTTTCTCGCCTAGTCATTTCATAGGAATGACGCTAGCCAGCCAAGGCCTACAACGTCATCGCACGATTGAAGCCACGAGGGCCGCGTAGATCGTAATGCTTATCTAAATCTATTATTTGTCTTCATTTTACAGTATTATTATCATATTTAAAATGTTGTTTATTATCTAAAAACAACAAAATTCAACATATTGTAGGCCTAATCCTACCGTCCGTTTAAACGCAATCAAGATCGCATCGTGACTTCACTACTGACAAGTAACTGTACATGTGTGGAAAATCCCTGATAGATCATTCTGGGCATGCGCATGGACATGCATGGACAGTTTTGAAGCAGACTGTGATGATACGATCATAGTTTTTACGAAAGTGATATTTCCCATGCCGAAGATAACGATAAAACGAACGCTAAAACGAAATTTATTCGGCGATTTTTTATGTAAAACATATGTATTATACTACACTATTAAATTAATACAAGTACGACCATTCTTTCACCAGCAATATATTGAGTTAATCGAGAAATTAACAAAATCACAATCTGTAGATGACGATGTAAGGTCAAGTGTTCAGAAAAATCGTAGTTTATACTATATAGGCCTAGGTAGTAAAAAATTGCAGAGGCTGCCGACCTCGGAGAATTTAAGGTCGGCAAATTTTTGCCGACCTAATTTTTTCCTAATTTCATGGGCTGCTCACTGAGGAGTTAAACTGTGTTTTGTGGATAACAAATTTAGGTGCCTACTTTTTAATTTTGGGTTTCTGGCTCAATTTTACCAAAGACAAAAACCAACTCCCCAAGCATCCTAAAAAAAACTTTTTTGATACATAAATGTTTCCAGATGGTATTGGCCTATTTTGTATAGATGGACCCCATGTAATGAAAAACTTATAGGAAAAAAAGTATTACAGCAATAAACATTCCACCCTAAAGCTGTGGACTGCACTGATATCATCACTGTAGTGCAGTATCCTTCATCAAAGAATATTCATTACCACTAAGTATTCCATACCAGTGTGCGGACTTGCGCGAGGCAAATCAAGAAGAACGATTGCTTATAATGATACCTACTATAGCAATGTTCACTGTCACATCTTCATACTGTATACAGTATATATTGTAAATTGACACACTGTGCAATATGCACTAAATAAAAGTAGATTATTATGTTATTAAACAGAAAATCCCAAGAGAAATTCCTAAAATATTAAAAATAAAATTGTAAACATCATCTTGAATGAAATTTAGTGAGCATTTTGCATTTTTGATATGTAAAGTACTACTTAGTATTAATTCTAATATGGCGAGACTTTTCATACCTTGTTTAGCGAACCCGCTGACTGCAAATAAAGATGATTTTGAATAAATTAACGCACCCGCCACCACGAAAAAGTGGAAAATTTCAGAAAAAAATAAAAGTTTTTATTTATTTCTATTACGTCCTCCGCTGCTTTGAAATTTCCGAAGATAAGATATGTATATTTCTTCCTAATTATATAAATTTTTGAAGCATTTAACCATCCTATTTTACATTCACCAATATATTTTTATTTTTATTTTCTCCTCTGTCTGGATGTTTTTGGCAGAACTATTTGCTAAATAAGAAAATTTTATTTTAATTTTTATTTCACCCTGCTCCGATGATCTTTAAGAAAATAAGTACGCGAAACAAGGAATAAAAAAATTCTTGCCCAAGATTTTTTGATTGGAAGGTGTGGATGAGGGGAGCTCTGTTGTGATAATATTCAATAGTATTTCAGGTGTTCTACAAAGGAAATTTTGTGACCATAGGTCAAATGTCAGGTCACGTTTTATGACATCCTTTTCCAGGTTAAGGTTGTACAATCAATCTTGCCACTAAAGTCTGTTTCCATACCTTGTTTATCTGTTACAGTACTTATTCCACACACAAAAGAATTATGAAAACTCTTCAGATGCACTTAACACATTTTTTAATGATTGAAAAAGTATTCTTTTATTTATTTTTTTTGCTATGCTACTTGTAATAATCCCCATCAAAAGTATAATCAATGGGAAGTAAATAGGAAGCTATAATATGCAAATTTATTGTTTCAAAATTCTACCTTTTTACAAAGATTTGTTTGGTGTCTAGTCAGTAATGTGACCCAAACCCCTGGTGCTATTCATCATTAAAAAGGCCGCTTGGAAAACACAATTGAAGGAATACTCGCTTCTTTCATGTCTCTAATGTTAATTTTTTATCAATGTGTTTGCAAAATGAACTAGGAACCAGAGCACTTCAGTTTATTAATAGCTCATTACTAAAAGTCAGAATTCATACAAAACATTTACTGATTGGTGAAAAACAATGTGTAGATGTTTCAATTTCGTAAACAGTATCTGGATCGAAACTGATGTCTGGTTTAATGTTAAGTCTATTTGTGTCAATCAAAAGTTGATTGATTGAAATGGTATCTTGTTAAACATTAAGAAAATAGAATATGACAGCATAGATTTCATTGCAAGTTCAAAACATTGCTATAGAAAATAAATGAGATTAAATTAGATTTAAATTATCATTAATAGATAAAATTTATGATACATAAATTCAAATGTAACAGGTAACTAGTCTCCAAACACAAGGAAATTAAACAAGGCATTATTATTGTTATTATTAAGGCATTATTATTGTTTCCTTGCAAAAAACAAGGCATTAAAACAAGGCATTATTATTGTTATTATTAAAGCATTATTATTATTATTATTATTATTATTATTATTATTATTATTATTATTAAGGCATTATTATTGTTTCCTTGCAAAAACCCAGGTTTCTTTCTTTATTTACCAAATTTAAACACCTAAGCTTATGTAAGTTTTTGATAATTAATTAAATAAATTGATATAAGTATAACACAGTTTGATAAATAATATGTATCAATAGCTTTGTCTGGCTACTTAAAGCTTAGAAATTACTAGATCCATGCGCTATATATTTGGGCTGCTTAACTTGTTTTGATGCGTTGTTTATAATACAAGTTGAATAAATAAAATGCTGATTAATCCAGTCATGATTTTGCTATTTTTCATCCACTTTATTCCCATATAATTATGTTTCAACTTTAATCTTCTCTTTGTCCTCAGACTTCTCCAAAATTCTTATGTTAATCCAACTGGAATAATAGTGAAGATAATGTGTATTTTAAAGGTTTTGTTTTCGTTGGTACATGGTACAAGCAATCTGAAAGTGTAACAGAAATGTAAACATAGCAATTGGTGGAGGTACCATAAACAATTGGGTACTTTTAACCCTGTGATTGTAGTAGCCATTCAGGAGACAAAATTCCCCTCCAGTGTTTGTAGTTAAAACATGGGTGGTCTATTACAGAGCACTCAACAAGAAATTCTTTTTCTTGTTGGAAATAGTCCACATTTTTGTAGCATGGAATGAAGCATTGCAGCAGTGGCAGGGATTATGTGGGGGCTAGGGGAAATCATCACTGTGAATACTGTATGTAAATTGTTTGTATCTGACGTATTGGGCTCATTTGCAGAATTTTAGGTTTGTCAGTAGTTTAAAAAAGATTTTATATTGTTGTGAAGAGAGTTTTATTGCGCAAATGTATCAGAATAAAAGTTAATGACATTCTGTCTCTTTAATTTTAATTAATTATTAGTCAGATTACGTCTTCAGAATCAATTAAAATAGTCATCCAAATTCAAAGGATGCCTTAACATCCAAAGGCTTCATCCTCAGATCTCCAATGTGGGTCTTCTGCTTGATGGCACTGGGGCTCTAGGTAACTAACCCTGAAGAGCACTAGCACTAGGTAACCTCTTTGGGCTCTAGGTAACCCCACTGCCCCCTAGTTAGTAATAGTGGATTAATAAAAGCTCTCGCCCTCCTTAAAATTCTCCGCCTTTTTTTACCACATAATGAAAACTTTTCCCCTATTTTCGACAAAGCGTATTCAGGTAAATTTGACCTACATCTTATGCATGAACGCACTAACCGCAGAAAACTTGAAATTTGTAGCTGCTATTGGCCTTAAGCGCGTGACGTCATTCATAGACAGGGTAAAAACAGTTCTGAATACAAAATTTTAAAGAAAAAATGATCAATGGTTATTTAAGCAACCAGCATAGGACTTACATGGCAAGAAAGCTTAATTTATGAGCTACAATTGACCGTTCACCCCGAAGTTTAGCGACCTGTCGTTGCAGAGTTATGATAAAAAGAAGCAGGAAGTATACCAAAAAACACTCTAATTTTAACCTTTTTCCTATGCTATGCAAAAGCATAAGAGGTAGTCAACTTTGAAAGAAAAATGATCACTCAATTTTGCATTAATTGTAAGAATATATAGATGATTATAAAGCTTAAAAATCTAGTCTTATAATCCTATCGCCCCAGATTGCCAAATGAAACCATTCAAATTATATAGTCGATTTTGTGAAAAAATTGGGTCCCGTTTTGACTCATTTACTGTGTTAAGGTGTGCAGTGAACCGTTCAGTGAGCAGATGTCTTCAAGTTTTCATTATGTTTCATTTTTTCATGTTCGCATTTTAAATCTTTACTAAGTTATGCTTAGTGTCATTCGGTATGTTCTCACACTCACATAATCTCGGTTATCAAGTATCTGCATAATAAGCTCTTCACCCAAAATGTTTTTTTTTTTTTGGTCTGGCACTATTAGAGTACCGTAAAAAACTGCAAATAGAAGCCGTGGGCTTCTTTTTTTGCGAACTTCGGGTGGGCTTCTTTTCAAGATGGGTGGGCTTCTTTTCGAGGCTGCTTTTGAAAAGTAAAGAGAAGGGGGCTTCTTTTCAAAATGAATATTGTAAATTTTGGAAATTACTACAATAAACTTTGGATAAATGGTTTGTATCCTCAGGACTCTTTTTTATACCTCCATGGTATGAAGCAACTTACTTCTTTGTGGATTAATAATAGGCCCTACTGATGTTGCAACAAGTCCGATTGGCCTATGTACAACAACACGTACCATTTTAACAGTCTAATAATTTGTAATACGCAGCTCTTATAAGGAATATGAACTGCACTAATGCCTCCAAAAATCATGAGCGCCACTTTGTTATTTACGGTACTTGATTGTGATTGGATACAGATTAGACAAAAGTTTAGTGAGTGAGACAGATAGCAGTTGGTAAATAATGGTAATAAATTTAATTACACCCTTTCACCAGAAATTAGCACGGATACTAAATGACAATAGTTGTAACCTTAATCAATTCAAATTTCTTTTCTAATAGACTGATATTTATCATTTATCACTTCAATAGGTAATTATAAAATCCATCACCATCAATGCTTAAATTAAGTAGGTACTATAGTACTTCTTGATTAACATAAGTACTTTTACCTCCAGAAATTATCACTTATCAATGAAATGATTCAGGCGATTTGAAATTAAGGGCAGACATGGCGCTATAATGAATCCAAAGTGAATGATGATGGTAGACAGTTCAGGGTGACCTAAATCATATTTCTTTGGACTACATTATACCAATGATTGTCAGGTTGTTTCTAATGTGTTTTTATTACTGTACCATCACATGTAATTTTTCAATGACAGTTTCCAATGATTTGTATCTTACAAAATTACATGGTTATTCTTTGTAGTCCCTATATATCATCATTGTCACAATAGTGATGTACTGTCTATAATGTACAAACTGACTTGTCTGACTTGTGTGAGTTACACAGTAATCATTTTATGTGCATCTTTATCTGAGCACATCCCTGAGGTATAAGATCAGTTTTATCTTCCAATCTGTAAAGGAATGTCACTTTTATGTTTTGTAACTAAAGTAAAGAAAACTGTTATATGTTGCCACAAAGTCAGTAGCACCTGGAGACCATATCTGTAATATGCCAAAACTTACAGCATTTATTAAAGAAAAAAAACCCCTCGCTACTTTTGCAATATTAGCCTCGAAAAGAAGCCCATCCAATGTTCGCAAAAAAAGAAGTCCAGGGCTTCAATTCAAGGTATTACGGTAATGGTTTAAAGCTCCATTCCAGTTTAAAGCCCCAAAATTTCAGTTGTTAAAAAGAAATCTGATTTTTATATGTTATAAATATCTATAAATATAATACGAAATTGCTAGTTTAACTGAATTTAGACACTCCTAAACATGAAAAAAATGTAAAATAAGACTGAAAATTGATTTTTTTTGTGTTCCACATAAAAAATGAACGTGGATGAATTTTTTATGTTTGATTTTCCGATAGGTCTGCGAAGAAATATAATAGGCGCTGGAAACATTTGCCAATCCAACACTGCTAGGATAGACCTAGCCTTACCTCGATTTAGGTTTCGTTATCAGACATAAAAACGGCCAACATGATATTTTCTGTTGCTAGTATTGACAATTTTTTTTCCAATTTGTTATAAAAATGATTCTGACCGAGATTTTGACCGTTAAACAAACATCTCAGGCCTACTCGATCGACCTCAGTGTGCGAGATGCGAAGTACAAAAACTAATCCCATTAGAGAGGGAGCAATTTATTGACTGCATAAAGTATACACACAAAAGGGAGAGCATTCCAGTGGATGCGATCTACAACCTCTGAATTTGCCTAGTAAATTGTATTCTCCTATGAGAAATACTGTAGTCTCTATTTCTCAATTTTTTTATCCTTTTGCGTAAAACTAAAATTTATGCCAATATTTTTCCATGGTTTATAATTATTAGAGTAATGTATATGCATTTTTTCTTAAAAAATTCTTTTTTAGGGAAATTTTGCCAGGAGTGGGGCTTTAATCGTGATTGAGCCCATTTTGCTAAATGTCTCAACAACTGTGACCAACCTATTGTGACTAGGGTATACCCGCAACAGGTTAAGTTGATTAATGGAACATGATGTGATTGACAGTCAAGATAATGCATTTGTACAAGTGTCATGATATCTCATAATAGATGTGTTATATTTCTTTCATCTCAGTAGATTAACTTGGTTTCCTACTACCATAGAAGTTTAAAATGAAAATAACAAAATATGACATTAAATCAAAACCTGTTGACTAGTATCACTGAGTGAGTGCTAAATGTGATTTTTCATGAACTACATTTAAAAAATATTTATTTAAAGAGGGTAACCCTGAATCAGTAACATCACTACTTTTCCTAGCAGCCATCTAATTTTGTATATACATTTTCATGATATTTAGATATATGAAAAGTCATAAAAACATTCAAAATCATAGCACAGCACAAGTATCATATGTGGCAAAGACAAGCCAACCCAGTCACTTGTATAAATAAAATTTTTATTAATATAGGATTAACCAGTAAGATGAAAGTTATAAAATGGTAAAAAAATAATTTGAATCTGACATTTTGTTATGAAGTTACAGGAGTTTAAACATACAGCTGTTTAAAGAACAATTTCTGAGAAATCAGCCTTCAAAGTTTACAATTTCATACATTTCTCAGACAGAGACCATCCGGAAAATTATGAACAATGTTGTTTTAACATCATGAGGAAAATAGCAACATGGCATGTATGTAACTTTTAGTTTAATGCAATAAAATAGATTTCAAAAATGTTGACATTCATTCCAACATTATCATTATCTCTGAAACATGATTTTTGAAGGGAGACTGGTTTGGTGTACACACTACATATCTGATGAGAAAGCTGAAGATGATTGTATTTTTAATAAGATATAAGAGGATTATGTGTGCACAAATTAATCATGTGAGACAGAGGAAGAAGTCTATTTAATACCTCTTTG
This sequence comes from Anneissia japonica, assembly GCF_011630105.1. Taxonomy (NCBI): domain Eukaryota; kingdom Metazoa; phylum Echinodermata; class Crinoidea; order Comatulida; family Comatulidae; genus Anneissia; species Anneissia japonica. Next base: position 96,988 of record NW_022704998.1, on the reverse strand, counting down.
GATAGAGCCACTTTGAGGTAACCATGTGAACTGATTTGAAGTGATGGATTATAAAAACTAGCACCAATTAACAGGGGATCTTGATGGGCACTTTGCACTTAGTACTCTCACAAATCCACCCAGGTTGCCATGGAATGATTCACACCACTGCAAAATTAGCCTGGGATTAAGACAATGACTTGAAGTCTAATTGAGTACTTAGCCTTGTTCAATACAAATTATCCTATTTGTCAGGAGAGTCCAGTGATATGAGAGGCTTGCTATGTTGATTTGTAAAGTTGATTTGTTAATTGTAAGACTTAACTGAAATTGAACAAGATCGTAATGGAGGTACCAATTTTTTTTTATGAAGAAACAATTATTAAAGTTCTAGATACAAATCTAAATAAAAATGTTTGCAATTCAAAACTATTTTTAAGGTTTCTGAATATATATTCATTGATCTTGACTGATATTTTATGCAATAAACGATGTTACTTGATAGTTATTGTTTTTGTAGGCCTAATAAATGTTTATTATTAATACTGTATTATAGTATTTTATTTATTTACTTGTTTATTTATTCTTTCTTTTGTATTTGATGTAAGTTTTATAGTGTCTGTCTCCCCACTTTCAGCAAGGCTTGTTAATCAAGACATTTGTCACTTCAAAATATATTAATGAGATATTATTTACTTTTAAAATTTAATTATATATATTTTTTTCTACCTTAGGCCCTACAATAAGACAATTATAATAGTTTATTAGTCTGTCTAGGCTAGAAAAGTGATGGTGGAGGGAGGGTTTTTATTTGCTAAAGCCAAATTATATATTTTCTATTTGTTATTTATTTACTTTATTCATTTATTTATATTTATTTAACTTATAATAAATAAAATAAAAAATATTCTGATTAATATAGGCTCTTTAATATAAGATATAATATAATTTAATTTCTTTTAGATTCTTGGTCCTACCTTTTTTTCGGCGCCTTGAGACGATTTTATTGTGGAAGGCGCACTACAAATATCCCACCATTACCATTACCATTACCATTACCATTACCAAATATGGGTTGTTTGCTGGAGCATTGCTTTTCAAAGTAAAATACATGATTGAGATAATACAAACAGTATCTTCTAACTGTTTAATGAAATTGTGAAAAAAAAACAATTTTTTTTAAAGAAAAACAAATTTTCGTGAATATTTTTTTTCAATACCATAGAAGACATGCAGACGAGGGTGATAAATAAACCCCCCTTTTTTTATTGGACCTTATTTCCTACACCATTGTTATCAGAATTTTGCTTTTTAATATTAAAAGTAAAATGTAAATCAATGTGTGTGAAAATACTGAAAACCTCGAATTGAAGCCCTGGGCCTCTTTTTATTGTGAACTTTGGATGGGCTTCTTTTCGAGATGGGCTTCATTTTGAGATGAGCTTCTTTTCAAGGCTACTTTTGCAAAGTAAATGTGGGGGGGGATGCTTCTTTTCAAAATGAATGCTGTAAATTTTGTGAATTTGTAATATAAAACAATAAATAAGGCCAATGTAACATCAATCTGTATCATGAAGTGTATTTAAATGGCATTAAATCACCTAAACTACTGTATAAACCAAGCTGTTTTTAATTTATTTTGTTTTCTGAGATTCACGTACAGTGTTTGTATTGTACTATTTCGAATAGAAGCCTATGCTATCTTGAAATGAAGCTCATGGGCTTATTTTTGAGATGGCTTCTTTTCGAGGCTAATTTTGCAAAGAGGGGCTTCAATTCGAGTTGGGCTTCATCTCGAGATTAAGCCCACTGGGCTTCAATTTGAGGTTTTACGGTATAGCCTATATTCTTAGCCTCTCATGCTGCAATATTTTATTTGGCAGCGTAACAACTCATTATTTCATACAAAATCATTTTATAGTTTCTTTTATCTTGTGAAACAATTTTAGTTTACATTCCACCAGATTTTGTGTGAATATTATAGCTCTGAACTATTGACTGCTCTTCCCACACAATTAACCCCCTCTTTGCTGTTCTATTTAATGTTCATATCCCTTATACACCCACTCACTTATATTATAACAATTTCTTATGCTCATGGTACAGTAATTTCAGTACTGTACTGTAACAGGTATGTTGATTTATAAAAAAAGGATCATCTAGTATTGTGGAACTGTGTCATGGTAGAGTAACCAGAATGGCATTTAATATCATATGTTGGAAAATTCAATTGTGAACAATGAAATAGTCTGTGAGAAAAAACTGTCTGCAAAGGTTCTTTTCCTACTGAGTCACATACTTTACACTCTGAGCCTTATACAATGCCTACTTGTTGTACTGTGTACATAATAAACATGCTTATGTTTATGTGCCAAACGATTTGCAAAAGATAAAGCACAGAATTCAAATACTTTATGAACTACCTAATTGTGAATACTTCGTACCTTAAACCACCTTTTCAGTTGAGAAGATTCCCAGAGTTGACTAATGGTAGACAAATTCAAATCTTAAGTTGCACTATATTAGTCATTGTTAACTATAATTCTATAATATTTGTGAACTAACAGTGTTTTTTATTGCTGTACACTAACACATTTGATTTACACTAAATTATAGTGGTGACCAGTGAAGAGGAAATATTTGACAAAAACAATTATGATGGCATTAAAAAGCAATTACCGTGTCTATTCGAATATACGCCCGCCTTTGAATAAATTCCCCCCTTAAATAGATTCCCTCTCTAAAACCTCATTGGGAATAACGCCTCCCTCGAATAAACGTCCTGGGCATTAATTTTTTTTCTCAAATAAACACCCTCTGCTCCCCCTGAAGTGACTGTAAACAAATCTAATGGAAGCAACAACATTCTCAACACAGTCTATTAATGCTTTACTCCAGTAGAAAAATGGGTAGGTCGGTAGGAAAACTTTTCTTTTTTTTTTAACAACCAAAAATGTTTTTTACGCCTAAAAAGTAGAAAATACACAAATACAACAACAATTTTTGGATTTGCATCGCATACCATCCAGCAAAATAGGCTAGGCCTTGGCCCCCTAGCCTGACCAAAGCTATTTCAGCCTTATTTGCTCTTTTGTTTACTGTAGTCAAGGAAAAAAGAAAAAGCTAAAATGCCGACCCTGAATTTGGTAAAATTTGTGTCAGTTGGGCGTGGCAACACACAATTTTTTTTTTTAGGCCTTATGATCTCACAATAACACATTTTGTAGGTTATTATGCGTTGTAGTTCCACATTTACAGTAAAATTAAAGGGCATTTATTTGAGTATACGTTTCCATTTTACACCAAAAAACATCTCAAATAAATACCCCTTAAAACCCTCCTCAAGTAACTACGGTATATTATTGAAGTAGACTTCTATCCCTCTACCATATTCTTACATTGTATATGGTAGTAATGGATAGTACAGTTACAAAAAAAATGCAGTATAATAAATAAAAACATATGGAAGGGTACTGTAGTTAGTTTGGCAAGTTTCTCGAACTTACATGGATCAATAGATAATGCTCTGGAAGAAAACAAAAACCATTTATGGTAAGAGGGAGGTGGAGCTTTAGGAGATGTGGACCTGATAACACTGTCTTAATCCGACTGTCATTTACAAGTTGTTAACATCTCTGTTCTGTTTCCTCTGGGACTGGTCTATCTTATTCGAGACCAAGTTGATGAGGAATTCAAGCAGTCTTTCATCTTTGGAAAGTGCCTAATCTGATGCGTATTTGAATTTCTGTGATAGACAGTTTTGTAGGAGATTGCATCTTCTTATAAAGTAGTCAGGAATTTGGTACTCAACTAAGTTTTTTCACTTGTTTTTAACATGTACTTATAGTACTGTATGTATGTTGATTGAAGTTAAATATAAGGCTTTATTCATAATAAGATTTGATTATTCCACTTATTTTTGAAGTAATTTTGTTTTTCTTCAAATAGTGTACTGCATGGGCAAAGGGGTGGGGGGTGGTCTGGCCACACCTTCCATAGTAAGAAACTAGTTATCCCTCGCCAAAGCCCGAAACCAGACTACACACTTGTACTTTAAGTTCCCTGATTAATTTAATACATTGATTATTTGGGATTAGATAAAGAATACAAAGTTATATTTCTTTTGTAATTTTGCCAGATATATGTTATGCTATGCTTGCGATTTCCGAAATAATATAATATATAGTAAATATATATAATATATAGTAAATAAATAGTCATTGAAGTAGGAAAATATCATCAATGTCAATTTTATTTCCATTCCTCTTTTATACTGGTTTTAATGATGTTGTCTAAAGACATAACCACAGTATCATTGTTATCCTTGGGGTACATCTTGACACTAGCTATGATGATGGGATGGTTTATATGTTGAAGGTCTTTCATGCTAATTTTTCTCACTCCAGGGAGACAACGTGATAGCTTGCTTATTAAATCTCATTGACCTTATAACCAGTCCTAATGCATTGCACATAAAATGACTTGTTCCCACCACTATCAGTACTCTGTACATATTCTCATTATTAAAGAGAATAAAAGTACCTTTGACAGCATTTCAGGACTATAATTAAAAAGTATTCTAGCAGTCATTTTCTATGTCATTAAGTACTTCTGATTGAATGTTCAATTGTAGTTACCCCTCTCTCAAATCAAACCCATACCAGGTGAGAGCTGCACCCCTTATATCCCATTTAGCACAAATACTCTTATAATATATTTTACTCCACACACCCTTTCAAAATCCTGTGTTTATTACTGTATATTAATAGTTTAGAAAATGAGTATGAAATGAAATTATATTTTGTAACGTTCATGATAATTACAAGAAAATGATTGTAAAAAAATAAATACTTTGCTAAATTTTCTAAGATAATATCAACATGGTCATAATGCTTGCATTATGGCTAGTAAAGTAGATAACATGTCATTTATTGTTTATTTACTGCATATGTGTGAATTTGAAATTTGTAAAGCTTGATTTTAAATGTTTATAATAGATAATCTATTTTAGTCCCCCAACTTTATACAGGTTACATAATTTTTTTTGCATGTGGATAGGTAAAGAATTGTCGGAGTGCCCCTGAACATGAAACTTATTAAAGTGTTTGATAATGAAAACTCGCAATGAATCTGTAATTAGCATCTTCATACTTTAAATTCATCATAATTAGATATTTAAGATGTGTTGCATAGGTTGCCAGCAGGCAATATAAGAATGTCAATAATAAAAAGTTAAGGGGTTTTCCATACATAGGCCTATATTTTTTTTTTTTAAGTTTATAGGCTTTTATATGGGGGATAATAAGGTAGCATAATGTTGTATATACTATATTAGTATGCCCTAAGTATGCCTTAATTGAGAGTGTGGCAGATTTTAGATTATGCACTCAGATGGTTTATGGATTAAGCTGTACAGTATTATCATATGGTAGCACTTCCTGTTTGTGGTAATTTTTTTTTATATACCTGGTCTCCAGAACACCTTTAATAACACCTATTTTGTTATTATTTTATGGTTGGTAATTTAATTTATTTAATAATATACTTTATTTTAATATCACTTGCCAATGTTCCAAGTCTCCCGGAAGTCGCGGGAGTCGCCTCGATATTGCGATGGACTCCCGCAAGTAAGCAAGAATCTCTCAGAAAATAACTCATCACCCATGAATTCTTAATATAGTATTTGCATGTGTTTACTACTTCATTATCAATTGTCCCACAGAAGTCAGTGCCAGTGGGTATATATGACTACTACTACAAGTAATATGACTAGAATCTCCTGCCCGATATTATTGATTGCAATATAAACCCCGACCCCTTCAAATCTGCACTTTCACAGCAAAGCAACGAAAAATAATTTTAGACCGACCACTTTATCCACGCCTCCTGTTTAAATCCCTCACTGGGATATTAGGAGGATAACCAACCAAGTACCAAGTACCAAGTATTGAATAGGCCGATAAAAAATGACATATTCTAAATTATACAATACTGTATAAACTTATAAATTGTAAATATAGCACTTTGCTACTTGGGAAAGAACACATTTTGATCTTTAAGTTATATTCAACATGTTTATTTCTTTAATACAATATCCAAAACAAACTCAATAGATTAAGAAATAATTAATAATAACAAAAACTAATAGAATAGGACTGCTTGACCATGTGTGAAGGCAACTTGTCCATGGAAGAAGGTTATCATCACAAATTAAAAGTCAATAATAACATATCCACTATGTTATTTTTAATTGTTAATTATCCTAATGGTTTAATAACAAATCAAAATGTATTACATTAATGATGAAAGACATTAATTACAGTTAGATGTAATTAACATATGCATATAATAAAAGTATAGTATGTTATTTAACTTATGGTATTTATTTGTTTAAATAATAGAATAAGCCCATTTGGCCAAACTTACTTTGAAAGAAATTGTTATTTCTATATGCAGAGAAATTAATAAAACTTTGATCAAAACATTGTACAAACCTATAGTATTATATAACTTTCATAATTTTAGATTACAGTAGTTCAAATTCAGAGGTTAGCCATAAAGTTAAAAATGTTTTTGATAAGGTAAATAAAAAAAAAATCCTATTATTGCAATGATATTGTATTTGTTTTGTTAAAACATAATTTCCTCCCATTCGCTCCTGTTTTTATGATAAACAGTATATCAGTACACAGTAGTGTTATCAATTTACGATAACCAACGACAGACTAATTTGCCATTGTTGGAGGTATTTCATGCTTTATTGTCCAGTTTACTACCTCTCTTTCATCTGTGTCATAACATTTCCTAAAATCAGACCTTGTTTTAATTGATTGATGTATTTTTAATTAAGAGTCACAGTGAAAAAACTCACAAATTAATAGTTTTATTTCCAGATTTAATTATAACATAACTGATTGATGATCAAACTGGCTACAAATCGAGGCGCTGACAGAAAAATCCATCAGGTTGATTTAAAGTGGTCTCTGTTTCATCCCATCACAGAATAGATTGGATTAAAGTTTTATGTGATCCCAGGTAACTTCTGTATCCTTGTGGTGGAGTTATCTGGGGGAAGTCTATTTGACAATTCTTCACTGCCCTTCAGAAATGGCCTTCTTTTTGAGCAAAATGTACAAGAGTATTGACTATGTACTTTTTGTCAGGTCACTTGTACAAGTTTGTACATTGTTTGTATTTCATCCAAGGTTAGGTTTTAATGTGAAATATATTGCTCTAGATATTGACTACGTGATGGAGTTTCCTTTAGTGACTCAACAATGATTTGGTAATCATTATGAATCAAAAGATATTTGCTGTCCAAATAAAAAATTAAGTTTTAACAATTTGATTAATGTTTTAGGTACCTTTACATCAGATATCAAATGATTATATTTAAAAAAAAAATGTCAATCAAACTTAAATCTTACTAATGTAATAATTATTTATTTATTTATTGAATATATTAATATATAGGCTAATGTATCAGGAGGGTGTAACAGCCTGTTTTCCACATGGTCCTCTCTTGTGATACAAAATTACAGTACAGGTATATCAAAAATAAAAAAAAGTTGCATATTAAAATTGAAAAGAAGCTTAATATACTATAGTAATAAAGATACTGTAAAGATACTGTTGTACAGTATCATACATAAATTTGTGGTATTATGAATACTAAGTAAGCTATTAACTACTAGTAGGCCTATACATTCTACAATACAATAAAATGATAATATTTTGTTGCTATTTTTAGCTTCATTATCCATGTGGCCAGTGACAAGATGCCGCATTTACAAGTATAAGTTGGAATTAGTTCAGTCAAAACTTAATTTCTTGATTTGTGTTTTAAATGATTTACTCAAGCTAAACACAAGTCCCAGTAAAATAATAAAACATGTCAGTAAAAAATGTGATAGATGAGGAACGATGTGTGTTAAACATAGGGAGGGATGGCATTTGTGTCAATAAATGTGTTAAGATAGACAATGACTACACACATGCCACTTGCTGTACCCATCTATCATCTGAGTACTGCCTGTTTCAGAGGGGTTGATGGAGAAAGGTGCAAGAGCTAAGATTTATGGCAAAGGAATCAGAACTTGTAAGTTGTAACATTTCCCTCAGAGGTTCACACGGATTCGTTGTGGGAGTAAGGAAATGAAATCAGTTCAATTATGAAATCATTTAGTAATACTAAAGTTGAATATTTAGCAATGCAATATTTGGGTCTAATAGGAGGGCTTACATTCTAATGTTCTGTGTTGATAACATGAGATTTGGTAGTAGCAGATAGTACTAGTAGGCCTAATTACTACCGTATTGATTAAAATTAATTTAAATTGCGTAATTACGTAATCGCTACTCAGCTTAACTGATGATTACCATGGCATATGTTACAGTACAGGGGGATGATAACAAAACAAGCTCTCACGCTTAATACATTGTTGTTGTATTTTACTACAATCTTTTTAAAATTTTATTTTAATTTTTGACCTGATTGTTGTACTTATTTTATACTATGATTCTACTTATAATTATTTTTTAATTTAATTCATCTTAGTTATATTTTTTAAATTCTTGGAAGTAATAAAATCTGTTCAGATTAGTGATTGTTGAGTAATCGGATATAGGTCGTTAAAAAAGCTTAAATTTAAGACATATATAGAAGTTGTATGGTGTTGTGATACTGAGACAGATGGAAGCAAAGGGACTAAAGACCAGGAGCCAAGAGTGATTCATGAACAATTGCTAAATTACTAAATATGAAATTGATTCTCGTTTCCTGTGGTTTCCTGTCTTCACACCTCTGTTTTAAGGCCATGGTTAAATACTTATTATATAGGTATTAGTTTGTCCCATGCCCAAGAACTGCTGGGTTAAATAAAAAGAAAAAAAACCCAGTCTTCTAATTCAACATATTTAGAAAAAATGAAGATTAACATTTTTTCTTACATGGCTTTAATCTGAATTTTATTATAGGGTCATACAATAACTGTGATCTGATTGGATAACCTGTTACTAAGTTACCAAATCTTTATTCTGTGATTGATGATCTGTCTCTTATACACATCTAGATGTGTATAAGAGACAGTATGTGACCTATTGTGTAGATGTCTATTATATATGTGACCTATTGTATTCATAGCCTCTTGAGGATGCTACCTGAACAATCTATTATACATTCCAGGTGTTTCTCACACCTGTAGATATATTTGAGTTGTTATCTGGTATTTAGTCACCAGGTACCAAATGTTATCAGGCACAGATTTTTACTTCTATTTTACTTTTTGTCCGTACATTATAACCGTAGGCACTTATTTGAAATAATAAAGTCAATTAACATAATATTGTGTCTCTGATATTTCAGTGATTTTACTGTATTTTAAGATTGAATCCTTTATTCGCAGTAACTTAAATCTGTATTATACTTAACAAATTTTAATTGAATGTTTTAATACTTTTTACATTGTAAATGGTTTTATGTTTGTCTGTTTTGAGATGCAAATAAATCAAATCAAAATCAAATCAAGTATCCATTGATGTTTTTGTTTGCTTATTCCCTGTATTAATGTCACTGCTATGTTCCTCTCTCTGTTTTCTCTCATTGTTTTCACTCTAGTTACCTTCCTGCTGTTTCTGTATCTGATATTGCCCACTCTGCTATTTTCCCGCTTTTTTATATTTTCCCGCTTTGCTTTTTTAGCGCTTTACATTTTTCCCTCTCTATATTTTCTCCTCAAAATTGTGCTCTCCCACCCTATTGTTTTCAATCCAATCAAACCACTTCATTCGTTTTCAAATGTCTATATTGAAATAATGGCCTTTGTAATTGTCTACGGTGGTCCTAGATCCATTTTATTTGTAAAGACACTGAAAGGTCGTCATAATGTAAATGACCAGCCTTCATGCCTGTTGGCAACTTCTTAGCATGTTCTTAGAGTAGGATGGAGGTATTGTAAAGTGTGTAATACCTTTATGTTCATCTCACCAGTTTGTAGTGTAAGGCCAAAGCTTTGTTTTTGAATGGGGATCAAGATATTGGTCTCTTTATTTGCTCAAACCACTCTTTTACCTTTATTCAAAGGCTTAACTGTTGAATTGCATAATCTGTACTAGAATGTAGTTGCTGTATACAGGATTGTGATTCTTCGTTTGCTTTGCTTGAAAGATCTTTCTGTAGCGGTAAAGATTAACACCATGTTTGGCCCTAGGTACACTTAATACTCACAAGTTTTTCCAGAACTTCTGTAGGTGTCTGCGTGGAAGTGAAACACGTTGAAAGTTATAGAATAAATTAGAACATATAATAATAATAATAATAATAATAACATTCTTAATAAAATAATACTTGTTGAATATTTTAATTATATTTTATATTTATATATTCATAATACTGTATGTATGATATTTCAATGTTTAAATATTAATAGTGATACACATTTATTTTTGTTTCCATGGTAATCATCCTAGCTTAACAACCACAAGCATGGTTTTATGAATTTCTGACCTGTAGTAAATGACTCCTTAGGTGTGACCTTATGGTTATTCATTTAATTATTACATTTCCATGTTACTTCACACTGTATACCAACTAAAATGAAAATTAATGGAGCAGTCTACCAAGTTAAAAAATATTAATGGTTTACCTAGTGAGATGGCAACTAATGGAAATTTCACATGGTGTGTATTTTTTTATGGTCTGGCATTATCATGGTTACCCTCAGTGGAGGCCTAGCCTACTGGTGCCTCAACTAGAAACTGTTATGCCAGGTGGAACATCTGTTGGAACTGTACCCTTCACTTTCGGCCAATCATATCTAGGCTATTAGCTTGTTAGGTGGATGACGAGGGATCTAGGACATGGGAATGTTTGTTTTGAGAAGGGCAAAGCTAGGTTGGGCTAATAGATTATTGGCATGTGCAAGTTCAAGCTATAATGTTGTAATAAAAGAGGTTTATTTTTTAACAGAAAGTAATGGCACATAGAAACCTGTAGTAGAAGGTAATACAATATAGCGAAAGTATTTTCAATTATGTTGAAATTTTATACGTTTCTTGAAAACTAATTTACTTCATGAATTTATAGAAGTATCGTATGGTTATTTCAAGTCAACAGTTTTAAAAATGAAAGTTCTAGCATGATTTATTATATTAAAAAAAATAAGCTAATTTTCTATAGGTGTTTAATAATTTCACATTTAGTAGTAGTAACAGATGATAAAATTTGGACTAAAATCTGAATAATTAAATAAGTACACTATTCTGTCATGTAATCTAATAGTTGTGTAACCTTTAACTAATAAATTGAATAATTTTTACTTTTCTAATTTTTGGGACCAAACCTCATTATTGACGACTCTTGCGTAGTGCACCTCAAATATGCATTACAAACAGGTGAATTAAGTATTTTTTAACATTTTATTTTAAGGTTTTAACCATTTGTTCTTTCAAATAACAGCTGAAATATTTCTAAAAGGTAAGAGCATTGTTCAATAAATTATTAATGAGAACATGCACTATTTTTTTCAACAGGTTATTAGTGTACAAACTGCAAATAGAATTCCTCATCAGTTAACAATTTTTGAAATAATACCCTTTAATTTCTACCAGCAAATTTTAGGAATTTTTTTTAGTAATCTGTAAATGATTAAAAACTTTTTAAATCTGTGACTTACTGACAGTTGATAACTCACCTAAATTAAATGAGGAATCCAAACTTATATTTTTAATTATTGAGATTTTTTCTTGATGTTATTTCTACCGAAATGTTATTGGGGCCTGTTAAATGAACAATTATGTCTTCAACTATATAAAGATTTGAAACCAGGTAGCAATCTTTTTCTGAGTGTTTTTTTTTATACCAATAAATGAAATGAAAATGAAAAAAAAGTGTCGGGGTTTTTTCAAGGTAAACATAATTTGTTGTCAAAAATGTGCCTTTAAACGATGTTTAATGTGAAGGAAGAAATAATAGAATTATAACAAAACTGTTTTATGTTCATGTATACTGTATGATTTATAATTTATGTAACATATACTGATTTCATAACAATTATTCATTTTTCATGTTTAATAAACTTCATATGAATGTCATAAAAGTTTGGCCTTGGAGGTCAACCAGTCTGGGAAGTATTAAGAAGGTCAGGTCAGGTTTTCAGGTCAGGTGTTAAAGTTGTCTTTATTTCTTGATTTATGCTTGTTTGGAAATGATTTAAACATAAAAAAAAACATTAAATATTTGGGGGATATGGGGATTAATATTGAAATTCTATCCCTTGCATATGGATTATAATAGTCATGTCATTGGTGTTGATTGATGATAATGGTAATAATGGTGGACATAAATAAATTATGATAATAACGATGATAATATTAATGAATGAATTTCTAGACAAAAGTCTATCTTAACGATTTAATATTTAGGAAAACAGTTACCTCCTAAGGTGTAAGAATTGAATCCTATCAAGATTTCAACAACTATTATTCTCAAGCTCGTCAACTCCTTTGTCATAAATATGGAATGTGGATGTTAATATTAAGATGACGCTTGGCTGTGAAAGAAATAGTACTCCCCCAGCAGGCAGTGTTTTCATAGACCCATCGAATGCAACGTGTTCACGTTTCTTCTCACAGTACTCCTTCAAGCAACAAGTCTACTTGGAAGCTGAATCCTACCATTTAAATCATGTCATTTATCTTGCTTGTTAATGTTCATTTCCTCAAAATTATCTTTAAATATTTGAACATTGCTTTAATGTACTAACTAATGTCTTTTAGCTTAAAAATTTCACTCCAACATAAATTAAAATTCCAATTTTAAGATTTAAACAATACATACTGCACCAAAATTGAATATTAAATTGCAAAACACAAATATTTTAATATAAAACACCAAAAACTGAACGAAAATTTTTAAAAATCCCAATTCGATGACTAGATAATATTTTTATGAAGGCCTATAGTGCAATATTTTCGGGTTTCTCTATTATCTTATTAATAGCTGATGGTTTTACATTGATTAAAACAATAATTTTAATCCAACATCAAGATCAAAATATATTATATGAGGCTTATAGAATAGAACCAACAGATGCACTGATTATGTTTAAATAACATACAGAATAGAGTTGCTTATGATGAGGACGATAGATAAATCCGCAAATTGATAATGAACCATAGGTTTCTAGGGTTGGAAGGCAAGTGCCGTAACCACCAGCTACAACTCCAGCAAGCTCAGTACGATAGTTCTTTGTAAACTTCTTAGCTTCAATTAGGCTAAAGCCTAGCTGGATGTCACCCAGTGGCACCTGGTTCAACGTCTGACGTATAATTTGATATGAGGAGCTAGCGTCATTAGCAAAGTGTGCGACTGACTGTATGTAATGGGAAACGCCATACAATCTCCAGGTTTCCATTTTTATCCGTAATATCACATGGTTGAATTGAGGAAACAGAATTTATTCATGCGTGTGAGATGAGACCAGAAACATGGAACTACTTTTCTTCAAGGAAAAGCACTTCAGTCGAGTGGCAGTTGAAATAGTCGAAAGGATTAATGCCTGCAGGCAAAGATTCTGATTTCTTTTACTGCTATTTCCATTCATGATTTATCCCTCCAACTATAAACTTATAATAATTATTAACCTAGAGTTATCACGATTATTGTACCTACTGACAATCTATTTTGCAGAACAAACTAACATTATCCTTACTATTATACGTTTACTCATATTTATTGGCACTGCAGAAGTTATGCTTTTGAATCAGTAGCTTCCACCATAAAGTTGTATTCAGAGTTAATAATAACTGATACAGTAGCTCTTTAAAATAATTATAGTATGTCAACAACACTTATAAAGTAGCTAAGAATAATAAATATAAATTAAGGGAGGTGCTTAAAGTGTATTGCAAAATACATACCAGGCAATATTTGCTACGGTATGTAAAGGTTTCTTTAAATTGTGAATGAAGTTTGAAGTGACGTATCAGAAATAATACTCATTACAAAGTTGGCTCAGAAATTAACACAGAAATTAACTGGTAATTGACAGAAAAATTATGGCCAAAAGTTATGAAGATGGATTATAAGAACTTAGATTTTAAAGATTTTATTTATTTTTGTATTAGTTCTCATTTAAAAACTTAATTTTGTGTGTGGTTTGTTCTTGTGTGTTTACCAAACAATGGTGGGGGGCATATGTCATTGATAACTTGTTGATAGTTTGTACAAGTGATTATTATTAGTTGTACTGTAGGTGATGGTTCTATTGTAGTACACTACAGGCCAAGTTCTGATGCACTATTGCGTTGACCTGCTAAACAATGGTAAGCCACCGTAGGGGAGGCGACCACAGAATGACCTGAGCTAACGGACCCTCACTGTGTGTCTTATGCCTGGGGAGTTTTTGATTAGTATTTGGATGATGGGCCGTGCTGGCACTTGACTCTCTGGGTAGTGAGTTGAATTTGATGTGAAATTTCAGGTTGTTTGCGATTATCTTAGATCAATGAGGCTATCTTATATTACAAACCCTACTTAGCTTATGATTGTAGCAGGCAGGTGTTTAGGTAGGAATGGTCTTCCTTGTACACCTGTCTATTCCCTATGCAAATAAAAACTAATGAAATATTAATGTAAAAAAATTCTAATCATACATAAATATGTATTTATATTGAATCATTTCTCTTTCCCATGAGTTATTTATTCAGCTAACACACACTTACTTGAGCAACTGAGTTGTACTGCAAATAGTAAAGCTTATTGTTCACAATGTCATGTACAAATATTTGTGAACAATATACTATAGTACAGTGCACCCTCTAATTCCGAGACCCCTCTAATCCGAGACCGATTTTTGAAGAACCAATTAACAATCTTCAATCTTTTAACTCAAAGCAAACCCTCTAATTGGAGACCAAACCCAGAGACCATCCCAAATTTTCAGGTCCCAAAGGTGGTCCCAAATTGGAGGGCGGTATATCTGCATTGAGCGAAAAAAAAAACAAAAAAACCTTTGAAATTTAAATTTATTAGCTAAGTTTCTTTGATTTGTGTTTTTTTTACGTTAATTTGATTTGAGCACATGAAAACTTTACCTCAACTGGTGATCTATATTTAGTGAGTTTGAATCAAAATAGCGAGAGGCTTAGCTCACAATCTTTGAGGCAATCTTAATTAATTTTATTCTTTTAATGAGCAATTCAAATTTTTTTTTTAATTGATTTTTGGGGTTTTTTTAAAAACCAATTTTACCACTTATAGTATTGTTATATAACATAACCCTGATAGTAGGAAATAGGTAATTTTTTATAACAAAAATGATAATTAGGATAAATTTTTTTTATTAAAAACATAAAACATACATTGGAAGAAAATTTATGAAATTCAGTATATTGCTTTACATTTTGAAAATATACCAATCAACAACATTCGAGAATGTAAATGCAAAATACACAAAACTCCCAAATCTAAACCTAATTTACATTACAAGTAAAGTGTTAAGCCAAGTGAATATAAAACCATTACATTGGTGGTATGTTTGCCTACAAGCAATTCACATTCATAATGAACTTGTTTAAAAAGTGCAAGTTTCTTTACTTGCCTGAGGGGGGAAAATGTTTTTCTTACTCAACTTTCTAGAATTTTATCCTCGGTTGGTTCTGTAAACCTAGTGATTTGTTCAGCTCATTAGTCTTAATAAACGGACTATTTCGTTCACGTCCTCGAAATTCACAAATATGCACATGATCCCACTTACAGACTTCCCATCAGGGAACGTCTTATATTTTTGTTATTGTAGTTATTTTAAAGTAAATTTGATATAATTTGTTGATAATGTTAGTTTGTTCTGATGTTGTTCATTTGATTGAAAGAATTTCAGAAACAATTAAATTTTAGGACTATTTGATCAGAGGTTTTGATAAGAAAGAGTAGCCTAGTTTGTTTTTTTTAAAACTATTTTTTTAAGTTGCCGGTTTGTTTTAATTGTAATAACCTCTTAAACTAAATTCCAAAGTTAATTTAAGGTCTGAAAAGTTATTAGTTTTTTGTTTTTGTGTATTCAGTCCTAGTCAATACAAATTAGTGAATTATTGTAGTCAATTATTAAATGTTGCCCATATTTGTCAATATCATTTTTGTTGCAATTTATCAATTGAAAGCTGCTAGAATGTTAAAGTATGGAGCTGTAATTAAAGGAAAAGTTTCCTTAGTTATAAATAAATTTTCTGAACCAGATGCCAAAAATGTACTTATCATCAGGACCAATAAGAGGACTTCTTGGGCATTTGGAGCATTCTATGACAATTCTATTGCACACTATCAAATATTCTAACAAATATCTGTGATTTTCTGATATGGGAATATCATGCCTATTCGGGCAAAGAGCAGATTGTTGTTATATTAATCTTGTTAGTGTAGACAGATTATGCTTACAGTTCATTTTTGTGGTGATTCAAAACATATTTCATTTATGCCTGCTTGAGAAATCCCACGAAATAGAAGGCATGTTTGGAAGTACTCCTTGTTATCTGCAACCCCTTCCTTTTAGGCCTGCTCATAAAAATGATCATACATTTATAAAAATTATACAGGATTCTTTTGTCTTTATGGATTGCAGGTGGACACAAGATTCAAGATGTGTGTTATAAGTATATATAACATTTCCTTCCTTACTATTAACACTTTCTTCCGTCTGGTATTGAATATTAAGTAGTGGACCTTCTTCAATGATTACGATGCTCGCCATCCAATCCCAGGGACCTGGCTTCAAATTCTGTCACCAGGATTTTGTCTTATGACTAAAATAGCTCCACTACCTAATATATTTAATTTTTATAGCTTAATTCGTCTCAGTTTAAAATATTAAATAAATAAAAATAAACATTTAATTATTAAAAGACCATGGCTTCGGGGGATTTTCTCCCAAGGCCCATATGAGCCTGACACTTAACTTCATCGGGCCACCTACTGTACATGGATGTAGGTGGTTCCAAGATCCTCACCATTGGGGTCCCCACAATGTGCTACCCCAGGGACAATGGTTGCTCTGGGCGGTCCTGCAGATAATCAAGATGTAGTGCCAAAAATATGCAAGTAAAATTGGTCAGAGAAAAATGTATGTTTAGTTTTACCTGTAAAAATAATAGAAACTAATTTTAGTCAGTCATTAATGGAATTGTTAAGTACAAAGTAACAGCAAAGGAAGCATGGACTGATGGTCTTAAAAACATATGGAATAATTTAACTATTTAACAGCAAATCACATGATTCTCCAACATCTACACAATACACTAGTGTCTAATTTGGGTTTTTGTCATTTAAAAAAAAAGATATTTGTGATAATCCCAAGTTCATTTGAAGTGTTTGTGGTCAACGGATGATCTGTGGCGCTTCTTTGTTGCTGAGATAAGGATGTTGTTAAAATAAGAATAATTCTAAGGTTTGAAGAGCACAATTAAGAGGTTATGAACGTTCTCAAATTAATATAAAATTTATAGATTTTCTACTTGAATTTGAAGTAATCTTTGGTAAGATTTCACCCTTTATCCTGTTCATGGCTCAGCATATTTTTAATTTTTTTCTTGTGTTCAATAGTTGATACTATAAGTATAAATGTATTATAATCATGTCGTGCAGATCAAATCTGATTTTATCTCAGCTTATATCTCACTCACTAATTTGTGTAGAGAATTTTACAAATGTAGAAAGATTTTATGTTAAGTGGTGCAAGGGCAGTTTAACAATAACAGTGTATAAAATAACAAAACCATTCATAACAAATAATTTGAATTGAAATACCATGTCTTGGATTAGACAAGTTCATACATGTTTTCACAAGGCCCATAACTTGCAGCAGCTAATCAAGGAGATGGGGTGGATTGGGGGAATATTTTTATCACCCTGTGTTAGTGGTCAATGCCCATTCTAATGGCCTGCTATTGATGTCATAGATTACCGCATCAGAACATCTCCCCCCCCCCCACCTCCCTTTGTAAAAATCTTGATAAAAACCCCTGAACATAACCCTAGAATTATTCATTAAAAAACAATTCAATCATTAATCTACTTTTAAGAAACATGGATCAAGAACAATTCAGTTTGGGTGACTTTTCAAAAGTTTTGATGCAAAATCCATTAGCTGTACAGTCTATACTATAATTCTGATGGGAAAGAAACAATAACATCTTTGCAAAAAACCCACAATTGAAATTAATCTGTCATTAAACCTCACCCATCATATACTGTATTTTCAAAATCATGGATAAATACTGTATTTTACTGATTCATACCTGTATTGTAACTAGAGTAAACATCTTTTATTACTACCCTGGGTTGCTGAGGTCATACAAAATTGAAGGAATAACGTAGATACTATAATTCTGGTGGGAAAGGGACGTTAAATGGCAAAAAAAATTATGAAGGAAATAATTGTGTAACATGTCATTATAGACTCCACCCATCATGCCCTTCACTTTCCAAATCATGGATGTGTCACTGCTATACCTGTATTTCTAACATATTGAGTTAAGCATCTTTTATTACTCAGGGTTCCTGAGATCATAATTTGATCAAATCAAAAGTAAAGTCCGGTGTAGACAAATTGTTAACTTCAATGAAAGTTTCCTGAAGCTTGGTGATTATAATTGTCATGATTTCCTTGCCAAAACTGTTTTATAATCTGTAATAATAAAAAATCTGAAGGAATGAAAACCCAGGAAGGCGTATAGACATTCATTATTGATAACAAGAACATTGAGGGATCAGAACTTTATAAATCTAGAGTTGAAAATGGATAGTGTATATCCAGTTTATTATTATTATTGGGCAGATCCATGATTCTTCCAAAACTGGCAGGTCGTAGTTGGGGAGGGGGAAGGGGCCTATTATCAATTGCAGTACAATAAGAAAAATTGCAATTTTGACAATAATAATAATAATAATAATAATAATAATGTAAATTTTGTATAGTGCATAATAAAAGAAAGTTGCATTTATGTACTTTACATGAGCCAAACGGCATAAAAAGGAGAAGGATGGTTTTTCACTGCTCTGTTCTCCACCACACTCTGGAGCCCCAAGAGTTAGGGGCTTTGCTGGAACAGTACTCGCAGAAGCTTTATAGAAAATAGTATCTAGCTAGCTTATCCTACAATTTAATAAATAAATCATGTGAGAGCAAGATTGCTAAATATCTAAACAAGAGGCAAAAATTATGTTGCAAAAATGTTAAGGGACTTCTTAAAAATGAGACAGAACAGGATATGATGATAAATATGAGGCGGAATTGATAATTCTATAATTTGATCACGAGGATTAGCCTAAAAATATTTTTTTCATTTTGATAGTTATTGATATTATACCCACGCCTATTAATTGTCAGTTGTTTTAGTGAGAATATTATTGTGGGAAAGTTTCCCCTGTGTTCATTTAAGAACCTTGGAAATAATTTCATTACATTATGAATGTATAGGGCATTGGTATAACTATTGCTGGATGCTATAGTATAACACTGGCAGTGCTGTGTCAATAATAGCAAAGGTAGCTCCGCCAGTGTGATTGATTTAGCCAACACACCTGCTATGTCAATTTTACTACTGTATCAAAACAGGAAAAATTATGATCTTTTTTATTATTAAATATGTGTGTAACCTACCGGTATTTGTCCTTGTTCATATTTTAATGAGTGAATTTATAAAGCAGTTGTCGATTTTAATCATGGGTTTTTACTTGTTTACAATATGTGCAGTATATTTTTGCTTGGTATTTATATTGTTTGATGAATATTTAGGCCGTACATGATAAAACAAAAAGTTAATTCCAAGAACGTTGGTCATAAAGTGAGAACCCATTTTGTTAAGAAAAGTAAAAATAAATTACCTAACAATAACATACGTTGATGTATGGTTTTATAATAGAATATCTGTACTGTATTTAATATCACGTGAAGGTAGAATAACCCATATCTTGCAGCGTCGTTGTAATGAATTGCGTATGGGCGTGGTCTGTGACTACCTAGCAGTCGTAAAGAGGCGCTTCATAGTAGCTACATATTCACATCATTCCATGATGGGCTGAAATGAACCATAACATCGGGGTAACCCCCTACTCTTATGGGTTCTTTAAAGTGCACATGAGCCAGATGCATACACTGGACCTCAATTTTAACTTATCCGAGACGACTTGGTTCTATCAACTGAACCATGGGTGAGGAGCGGCTGCAACCAACACTGATGAAGCTAAGCAACGCCTCTGCCTTACCGCTCGGCCACTGGACTCACCAAACATTTTTTTGCTAAGCCCTACTCATTGCATTATTGCTAAAGTGGATTACCTAACATACTTTGATGTATGGTATCATTAGGATATCTGTACTATATTTCATATCCAAATTCTCACGTATATAATACTAACGTTGAGAAGTCAGATAGGCCTATGTCCCATTTGATTTTTAGTTAGCGTACAGTAGCTCTCATATGAGCACCACTACCAAACAATGACTACACAAAGCCACCAAAAATGTGATAAGAGCAAAGGTGCTTTTTGAATCATTTAAGATGACCTTATAGTTTGTTACAGCAGATTTTAAAAATTCTACGTCACTAAACAGTACATTGAGACTTCGTTTTATATGCGCTACAGCAAATTTATAATACATTACATTCCATTTCAAACATTTACAATTCGTAAATTTTTCATGATTTCTATGATTAATGTAAGATCCTTGAAAGTAAATGGTTGAGGAATTCATGTTTGATAACTTCCTCTTTGGGGACAGTAATCAAACCACTAAAACATCAAAATGTTTTGCTGCAAAGCATAGTAAGGTTTTTTATTTTCGACAAAATAGGAAGCAAACTAAATTACCATAGGCATATAATACTGGAGTTTATATAATATATACTCATGATTAAATAATTTTTTTCTTTTCAGGTTTAGAATGGGTATAATACCAAGTAAACAGAACTTGGGTTTATGCGATAATGTATCTGCATCATCATTCTGTAGAAGACGTCTCCCTGTTATCATGAAGAAACTTAAGATGGCGCAGGAAGTCAGTATGGCAGTACAGTTTGTAGAGCAGGGTCGTATCCTTATAATTAACATTATTATGACCTATTTTTTACTTGAGTTTATAAGATGAAAACAGTCGGTTTGCTTTTCTACATCCTCTAACAAGAATTTGTTTATTATGATTTTTTTTAAATTCAATATTGGACACAGCGGTTCCTCAAAAAGCATAGTCCATCAACAGTCCTGAAAAATATAAATGTAGTAAGTCTACATATTTTATGACTTACTATGGAAAAAATATGGCCAATATTATAAGAGAAAACAAAATAAATAAATTTAGTCTGAATGGCAATAATGCAGATACTGGATTTTTTTGTCGTCTAGGTTCAATTACAAATTAATTAAAATCACAACAGTAAAAATTACTTTAAATATGTAAAATGATTATTGTAAACCAAAAATTTTGCAAAAAAACAAATTTCGCAAAAAAAACAATTGAATAAATCAGATGATTAAATGTAAAAGCAAGTTTTTTTATTTAAGTTCTGAAAATATGTAATTATGACATATATTGACATACATTACTGTGTGTTGTTTCCGTTGCTTAATACATTATTTTGTTGGTTTTATTTTTTTACTTAGTATAGCTTATTTCCTGGCTTAATCATTTTTTTTTTCCTTTTTAAAAAGCACCCTTGAGATGATATTCATTGCGGAAGGTGCTGGAGATATGAGACTTTTACTACTGTAATTCATTGTGGAACTACTGTACAAGATTTTATTTGTTTGACTTTAAGTGTTTTTTTCATTTGGGAATATTTATCAACTATAACAAAGCCTCATTCAGGATAGGGAGTAAAGTTGGTTTTGGTTGTGAGAAAAGTTTCAGCAAATTTTCTTTCACCAAAAGTTGAGCCCTTTGGTATTTTTTTCTAGTCAAAGGTCCACTCCACCAATAATGGAGACAAGTAAAATTTATGTGCGTGAGCTTGTCATCATCAGGGATGACTTTTCCTGTGCATGTATAATACAAATGCTCAAGACATCTGAACAAGCCAACTCTCACCAAGGAGGGCCTTTTGCTAACAGCTGATGGAGTGCATGATCAAATTTTTATTTTTAATTATTGCGTATTAAAAATATACCGTCGGAACTGAAACAACTCCTTAAAATCTAATTAATATAGAACATTTAAAAATGAAAGTTATCAAATATGCATGATACAAACAGGTAAATTAATAAAAATCCTTCAATTGATAACTAGCTACTCGCATATAAGGTAAACCACATAGGAAGACCCTCAAGTTTGAGAAGATTTTTGGACGATTTTTGTATGTTTGGCGTATTAGACAACCGCCTTTTCACCGTTGGAATTCATACTTTTTGCTGCTCATTATAGTCTTGATACTGCATCTAGCTGGCTAAAAATGAAGTCAAATTTAGGGCTAATCTTACATAAATAGCAGAGATTTTAAATGTTCATCAAAATCTTATTTCTCCGTATTTGAAATTCATTCATTAAAATGCATTCATTCATACTAACATTTTAGTAGCTTCATTGCAGTTGTAAATTTGTGTTACAGACAATACGCACAAAAGACAAACATGATTTTAACTAAAATTTGTATGTCGCCTGTATAAGACGACCCCCTGTTATTTCGATCGTATTTGCTATTTTTAGCCTTGTCTTGTATGCGAGTATATATGGTATGCACAAAATATGGGAACATTATTATTTATGTATTTATTCAATCGACAATTTGAATCAAAATCTTGAAGCTTATTCGTACAAAATAATAATAATAATAGAAATATACAGTATATCTATAAGTTTATCACCATATTCTTCACTATTTGATTGTATGATAACCATAAATCTCTGTCCACACTCAGTTTTTCTTTTAACAAAAACTGTTGTGTGCCCATATATGGTCATGATGTGATGTTATCCAGACCATATTTAGGCATGTCACATGATTGTCTGGACAAGGCTTAAACATTAGGAAGTTTGTCAAGTTTGTATTTTGTTTGTCAGATTAGTATTTGTATTTTGTTTGTCAGATTAGTATTTGTATTTTGTATTAGTATTTGTATTTGTATTTTGTTTGTCAGATTAGTGTAGCCTATCATCAGTATTAATATTATCTTACAATCATTTTATATCTTTTATAGGAACTTCAGTATTTACATTTTGTGTAGCATAAATTTTGATCTGTTACTATGTAATTTAGTGAAATTCATATTGTTTTTGTTTTATTAAGAACTGAGACAATATACTGAGTTATATCATGTTGTTCTTATATAGTAACATGACTAGTAATTCATTATCATTTACATTCATTATTTATTATTTTCGTTCATTATTTTTCTTAATATTTCGAAAGATATTCGTGTTGGTCCTGATATTGTTTTAGATCCAGCTTTTCTAGTCACAAGGCAAGTGACTCCTGAGTCAATAATTTGTTCAACATTTGATACAATTGTGCATGCCAGTGGTTAACAAAACACAGCAGGCCTACATTCATGTTTGGTTCATTGAAAAGTTCAAACTCCTCCCTCAACCCCAAAAGGCCTCTCTTCACATAGGCCTCCTCTCTTTCCAAAATCCTTCATGTTGGTATGTGAATGGCTCCATGTGATCAGATTCAAATTTACATACAAAAATAAGTACATTCAATATCAGGTAGGCCTAAGTCTGTTAAATTTCAGTCAACACAAACGACTATACATAATGTACATTAAAATTTACTGAAATTTAACGTAAACATTTATTTAAAAATACAGATTCTTAGTCCTTACATCTGGCAGAAAGATTCAACCAAGTAAATAATATTTTTAAAATTTTAAATTGCAAACAATGAAAGTGCATGTCGAAGTATAATTATATTATTGTACAACAAGCATATCTACACTACAGTTTTAAGTGAATTATTGAACATTTTATGTTTACTTCTATTTTAGGAATATGGAGGATTTTGTAACATGGACAGACACATCGAAAATTAAGAAACATGTGATGACGTACAATGAAGAAGTAAGTTCATTTGTGTTATTCTCATTTTTCATCTTCTTTTAAGCCAGATACTACAAGGAAATAATTTGAAGATTAAGGATCAATCAGCACTGTTCACATATGAACAAAACTGTAGTGTATAATATGTTCCCACAGGAATTGTAGCGCAGGAGACTGACTGCCAAGCCCTCAGGCTAGTCCCTGATGAGGTCAGGCTTACTGCACCACTGTGCACGGACTATGCATATAAAGTCAAAACACTTTAGTGCTTAGAAACCAAGCATGCCTGTGAATTTATGGAGGTGATATTATTAATGTTAACCGCCTTCACTGATGGAATTTAATACTAAGACAGATCATTCCTTATTTTTAAATTCCTTAACAGCAAAATGGAATACAATACCATTTCGGGAGATGACTAAATATAACACATCATCTATCCCATCTAACTCCAGCTTAAACAACACTAACCCAAAGTGCTAGTGAAACTGAATGAGAAGTGCTAAAATGGATATGTATTTTAACTTCCTATAGTGGTGGAATCTGATAATTGAGACAAAGCTTCAACATAGTGCTATATTTAAAGTTGGGCATTGGAGCCATGGCTACTGTGATCTTTCAGAGCTTGCATAATTTAGTACTCCTCTTTGAAATATATGTGAAATGCTAGAGTTCTCCAACCAGGGTCTACCCCTGGACCCCACCATGAAGCTTGTAAATTGCAAGCCTTCAGCAGGGTTGGTTTAATCCAAAATGGCTGGATCTGCCCCCCCCCCCCCTGTTATTTATTATTTTATATTCCAAACCAAATGCAATACAGTAGCACTGTGGAAAGTAACTAAACAATTAATAATATTGTCGCCACAACTAACACAACTAACAAC
Organism: Anneissia japonica; assembly: GCF_011630105.1. Lineage (NCBI taxonomy): Eukaryota > Metazoa > Echinodermata > Crinoidea > Comatulida > Comatulidae > Anneissia > Anneissia japonica. The sequence goes on along the minus strand of NW_022704998.1, from coordinate 72,102 downwards.
AAACATGCGATAAGTTCATGAAATTGTTGTAATTATTCTTACCACCTACAGTACGCTGGAGGGACTTTATGCTAGACAATTCATTACCGGAATTACTATTAAATGTTACACAATAGTGTCATCTCAAAACAACGGAAATCAAAACAGAAACTAGTCCTACTTGTCATTCAATTTAATGTTTTCTGGTTTCTACTTAATCACCTACTTTATTTAAAGATTCATTTTATATATTTACATTATCTTTTTTTAATGTTACATGTAATTTTCATTTACAGATGGATGACTTTGATATGATGTCATGAGATGCAATGACCTGTCATTAAATTGTATACCGTCTTCTCTACTATCAACATTTTCTATTCACACCGGAACTTAAAAGGAAATCAGTCCATTGTATTATTAACAAAATTCATTGCAAATGAAATAAAGGAAAATCAAGGGTCTTATCTAAACATGGCAGTATAGAGTACATTCCATGGTCTAAAATAGTGTACTGCCCTCTGCCAGCCTGATGGTAGAGGGCAGCATAACCAAAAACTAAGGTGAACTCAATGGATGATAAGATTTCAGACATTAAGTTTGTGAAGACAGCTTTTCTCTTGTAGACTTTAACAGTTTTACTTTTTGTTTGGGTAATTAAAGGATGGCTTACAGGCTCTTGCAGTCACGATACTTTTCATATACCTCTGATGTTGTGTCCTTTTTGATTTGTTGATTTGCTGAGAAATGTCTGTCAACCAAGTACTGAAAAAAATGAGTGCAAACAAAAGTAAATTAGATACTATGATGTTATGAGGATATGTGATGCCTACATTATGTAATTAAGACCAAACAAAGTACATTACGAAGAGAAGAAACTGGAGGAAAGAAAACCTAGGCAACTGACCGAATCAAGGTATCCGGAATAATGTTCTGAATCTGTCAACTGTCCTATATCACCATATTAAGGGTCCCTAATGATCAGCTTTGGCTGGATGGACCACCCTCATTAAAGATTGTTGAAATAAAATAAATAAAAATAAATAAATAGTTGGCAATGGTTGCCTAGTGTAACACTTTCTTTGCTCAAATTTGCAGAGTCAAAATCAAACTAATTAAACAAAAATGTTGGTATCATTTGTTGTGGAATTTTGAGTAAAATTAAGTTCAACACCATTTGAGGATAGCTAAACACACTAAAGTACTTTTTTAAAATTCTCAATTGAAAAAGTGATATTGCTTGTTGGGCTAATCTAGCATGTTATGTTCATTTGTATATTGTACAACTACCAAATAAAATTAATGTAATTTTCAAACAAAATATGTCACTGCCATAACTGATTTTATTTTTTACAGTGTTTAAAAAATGAGATGGTCTTACTTAAATTGATGTAAATCTCTAATAACACTGGTAATTAGTCTGCTGCCCTCATTTTTCTTTTTCTGCAACAATTGATCAAAGTTTTCATCTGTTTGTTTACTTGTGTTGGTTGTTGTATTGTCACTAAAGAAAAATAAACTTTGTGATAGTTGCTTCCAAATATAATAGTTCATTAACAGCATTTGCTTATTAATTGAAAACTAATATATCTGAATCAATACAAGCTCTGCTCTCCATAGCGGTTTGCTCTCCATAGCGGTCCCTCAATACAATAAGAAAGAAACAATAGCAAGACTTATGTTGGTTCAGATTATGGAAAATAAATTTGTTGTAAACTTGGTAACAGAAATTATGTTTTTCTTGAATAATTTGTGTCTGTCAGTATTGCACATTAGTCTACAATGTGTGCTTCTATTTAATGATGATGCTGCTACACTTGTAAAGCAAAGCAATTAGCCACCATCTGAGAAACAGTGCTTTGCACAGAACTCCCCTAAGGTGTACTGTACTATTTATAATACAACATGCCTGGAATTACGCCTAAGGTAAATCATCAGATATGAACAGAATCAGTTTACATAGATGTATGTAAATGTAAATGAGAGAGATGACATACCGTAGAAACACACCTTTCAAACTTCGACAATATCTTAATGTGAGAGTGAAAACAGTATTGAGGATGACTGAAAAAGTATTCTCTTTTAGGAGATACTGGACATTATGTAACAATAATAAGTTGACAGCAATGTGGATACAAATAGATAAACCAAACTGGCCACAGGAATTTTATTCATGAATGGTATACAAGTATTGAGACTACACTTAGTTGTACTGTAAAACCAATTCTTTCATACAGTGTAACTGCAGACCTTGGACACATGGAGATAACACAATTTTAAAAACATACACAAGGCAACAGAGAGAAATAATAGAACAATAATTATCCTAAAAAGAACAGAAATCCATTTTAAAGATTTGACAAATTCTCTAAACAGTTTTTTGAGCTGCTATAGATAATTTTATACTCCAGAACAACATTACCAATCGCTCTTAAAAATGACATCACAAACTATAAAAGACAGCACATTTGTACACAAGTCAAAAAGAAAGAATTGAATACAGACACATGACAACATCAAGCAATTGCCAAAGGCAGACCAGGTGGAGAAATCAAATGATTGCATGCTCAACAAGTCAAACACTGTGTACCTACAGTAAATGATTCATTCATTTTAACAACAAAAGGGAGATGCCTATGTTTGTAAATACTTCAAGAGTCCTGAAATGTACAGTACAGTACTATATACAGTAGAATATTGTATGATGTAAAGTACAGTGCATGACATTGCCATCTGACTTTAATTTATTGACTGATTTGTTGGTTAAATACATTATTGATTAACCAAGTTGTGATGCATTAAGATATTACAGACTCTACTAAATATTCTGAATGGAAACCAGCATAATGCCTGTGAGCTCTCAGAAGGCACAGACCTGAACCACCCCCTCAAAAATGGCCCTCCTGCTACTACCATCTATCACTTAACTACCGAGCCTTCAAGATGTGTATAAGAGACAGGCTTCAACATAGTGCTATATTTAAAGTTGGGCATTGGAGCCATGGCTACTGTGATCTTTCAGAGCTTGCATAATTTAGTACTCCTCTCTGAAATATATGTGAAATGCTAGAGTTCTCCAACCAGGGTCTACCCCTGGACCCCACCATGAAGCTTGTAAATTGCAAGCCTTCAGCAGGGTTGGTTTAATCCAAAATGGCTGGATCTGCCCCCCCCCCCCTGTTATTTATTATTTTATATTCCAAACCAAATGCAATACAGTAGCACTGTGGAAAGTAACTAAACAATTAATAATATTGTCGCCACAACTAACACAACTAACAACAAACATGCGATAAGTTCATGAAATTGTTGTAATTATTCTTACCACCTACAGTACGCTGGAGGGACTTTATGCTAGACAATTCATTACCGGAATTACTATTAAATGTTACACAATAGTGTCATCTCAAAACAACGGAAATCAAAACAGAAACTAGTCCTACTTGTCATTCAATTTAATGTTTTCTGGTTTCTACTTAATCACCTACTTTATTTAAAGATTCATTTTATATATTTACATTATCTTTTTTTAATGTTACATGTAATTTTCATTTACAGATGGATGACTTTGATATGATGTCATGAGATGCAATGACCTGTCATTAAATTGTATACCGTCTTCTCTACTATCAACATTTTCTATTCACACCGGAACTTAAAAGGAAATCAGTCCATTGTATTATTAACAAAATTCATTGCAAATGAAATAAAGGAAAATCAAGGGTCTTATCTAAACATGGCAGTATAGAGTACATTCCATGGTCTAAAATAGTGTACTGCCCTCTGCCAGCCTGATGGTAGAGGGCAGCATAACCAAAAACTAAGGTGAACTCAATGGATGATAAGATTTCAGACATTAAGTTTGTGAAGACAGCTTTTCTCTTGTAGACTTTAACAGTTTTACTTTTTGTTTGGGTAATTAAAGGATGGCTTACAGGCTCTTGCAGTCACGATACTTTTCATATACCTCTGATGTTGTGTCCTTTTTGATTTGTTGATTTGCTGAGAAATGTCTGTCAACCAAGTACTGAAAAAAATGAGTGCAAACAAAAGTAAATTAGATACTATGATGTTATGAGGATATGTGATGCCTACATTATGTAATTAAGACCAAACAAAGTACATTACGAAGAGAAGAAACTGGAGGAAAGAAAACCTAGGCAACTGACCGAATCAAGGTATCCGGAATAATGTTCTGAATCTGTCAACTGTCCTATATCACCATATTAAGGGTCCCTAATGATCAGCTTTGGCTGGATGGACCACCCTCATTAAAGATTGTTGAAATAAAATAAATAAAAATAAATAAATAGTTGGCAATGGTTGCCTAGTGTAACACTTTCTTTGCTCAAATTTGCAGAGTCAAAATCAAACTAATTAAACAAAAATGTTGGTATCATTTGTTGTGGAATTTTGAGTAAAATTAAGTTCAACACCATTTGAGGATAGCTAAACACACTAAAGTACTTTTTTAAAATTCTCAATTGAAAAAGTGATATTGCTTGTTGGGCTAATCTAGCATGTTATGTTCATTTGTATATTGTCTGTCTCTTATACACATCTAGATGTGTATAAGAGACAGTATTCGTGTTGGTCCTGATATTGTTTTAGATCCAGCTTTTCTAGTCACAAGGCAAGTGACTCCTGAGTCAATAATTTGTTCAACATTTGATACAATTGTGCATGCCAGTGGTTAACAAAACACAGTAGGCCTACATTCATGTTTGGTTCATTGAAAAGTTCAAACTCCTCCCTCAACCCCAAAAGGCCTCTCTTCACATAGGCCTCCTCAGATGTGTATAAGAGACAGGAACTACTGTACAAGATTTTATTTGTTTGACTTTAAGTGTTTTTTTCATTTGGGAAAATTTATCAACTATAACAAAGCCTCATTCAGGATAGGGAGTAAAGTTGGTTTTGGTTGTGAGAAAAGTTTCGGCAAATTTTCTTTCACCAAAAGTTGAGCCCTTTGGTATTTTTTTTTCTAGTCAAAGGTCCACTCCACCAATAATTGAGACAAGTAAAATTTATGTGCGTGAGCTTGTCATCATCAGGGATGACTTTTCCTGTGCATGTATAATACAAATGCTCAAGACATCTGAACAAGCCAACTCTCACCAAGGAGGGCCTTTTGCTAACAGCTGATGGAGTGCATGATCAAATTTTTATTTTTAATTATTGCGTATTAAAAATATACCGTCGGAACTGAAACAACTCCTTAAAATCTAATTAATATAGAACATTTAAAAATGAAAGTTATCAAATATGCATGATACAAACAGGTAAATTAATAAAAATCCTTCAATTGATAACTAGCTACTCGCATATAAGGTAAACCACATAGGAAGACCCTCAAGTTTGAGAAGATTTTTGGACGATTTTTGTATGTTTGGCGTATTTGACAACCGCCTTTTCACCGTTGGAATTCATACTTTTTGCTGCTCATTATAGTCTTGATACTGCATCTAGATGGCTAAAAATGAAGTCAAATTTAGGGCTAATCTTACATAAATAGCAGAGATTTTAAATGTTCATCAAAATCTTATTTCTCCGTATTTGAAATTCATTCATTAAAATGCATTCATTCATACTAACATTTTAGTAGCTTCATTGCAGTTGTAAATTTGTGTTACAGACAATACGCACAAAAGACATGATTTTAACTAAAATTTGTATGTCACCCTGTATAAGACCTGTCTCTTATACACATCTAGATGTGTATAAGAGTCAGGGTTTAACTATGTCTGGATGCT
>NW_022704998.1:40310-64197 GCF_011630105.1 Anneissia japonica | reverse complement strand
TCCAAAACGTTTGTTGTGCGTATGGTTTTTACATCAATTAACCTTGATATGAGCATGCGCGGTTCTAACAATGAATGGCATATCCTGTCCTGTTACACATTAGGAACTCCATCTTCTAAACCTTCAAGACATTTTTTGTTTTACACTGTAATTGAGTGTGCTTGCTGTTGGATGTGAAACAAACCATATATGGGCATAACAATGTCATGTATCACACCTATAAATGGGGAAATCACATGTATTTGCCACATAAAACTTGAGAGTGAGAATAGATCTCTAAAAATTGTAAATAGAAAAAAAGAATATATGCATAAGTGTTCATCTACAGTTTCTTACATCTTTTTCTGTTTTTCATGGGCTGCCTCATTGTTGTTTTTTAGAATTTCCCCCCGGGCCTGCTGTAATCGTGATTCTTCCTTGCTCAATCGTTTCTGATTTAAAGAAGGAAAAAACAAGATTTTAAAGGATAAAAAACACAGTTGGAATTCAATTCATGTAGTTCACTTTTTCATTAATGTATTTTGGGATCTGTAAATGTTGATTAATGCAAAGCTGTATTGTTAGTAGTCCATAATGAGTGAGATATACACTTGGAAAGACTGACCATTTTAAATTCATTCCTCAACTCAAAACACCCCTAAAAAATTTATGAAAAAAATTAACAAAATACAACTTTAGAATTAACAATTTAAAATGTGTTAGAAGTTCCTCAGCTGAGAGATTGATTGACAAGCCAGTTGATTGACAGTTTATATTAACACCTACATACCTTGTAATAATTCACCTGCTCATCCAGTATCTTTAACCTCATGTCATAACTTTTGATCCTAGTTTCCAATTCTGACTCGTGTTCTAGTAACATCTTTACTTTTGTCTTCTCCATGCTGAGTTTGCTGTCCAAGTCCAGAAGTGATGAATTCAGTGTCTTGTTACTCTCCTGTACTTCATTCTGAAAAAAAATTGTTTTAAAACTTTACTTCAAGAGGGTAACCCTTCTTGCTCAACCTGTAGGCCAGCTGATATCCAGGGGACCACTTTAAAAATGACAATATAAAATTTTGATTAATTGATGGAAGTTTTGATAATTGGAGATTTAAAAAAAATGTTATTTGTTAATATTCCTTTCATAATGTAACAGTTCAGCTATAGGAAATTATATTTGAGTTAAAATATTCTAATGGCAGTGACTGTCCATCCCCATTCTTATTGAATTTTGTCTGTGTCCCCCACAGCGTTCTTCCCCCTCACCCTACTGTACTTCCCTCTCAACTTAAGACTAAAAATATCCTGCAGATTACCAACCTCTAAGGCATGATGAGGAGCACATAGTCCATGTATTCATATAGAAAGCTTTTAAAATGATAACATTACAAATTAAAATATGTTATTAAAGATAAACAAGCTTGCATATGACAGCTACAATGCAGAATAACGAAAATAAATAAATAAGTAATACATAATATAATGCAATGAATTTGAGAATTGATTCTTCTGATGAGGAGTTCATTTCAAGTCCTCATACATACCAACGTAAGCATAGTTTTCATTTGCTTGGATTCCATGTTAGTAAAGCGTTCTTCCGTTACAGCAAGCTTCATTTTATCAGCCTCCCAGGCTTCCCTCAGGGAGTCCAATTTGGCCAGTAAGTCTGATCTCTCCTTCGTTAAGCTAGTGTTAGTATCCCTTGCCTGCTGCAGGCCTTCACGGACGGTTGCTAGGGAATTCTGGGTCTGCATGCAAGAGGTGCATTTCAGTGTTTGAGAACAGTGAATCCAGTATGTAAATTATATAATTTTTTTTTTAAAAGACTTTTAAAATGACATTCTTGATGCTCACATAGGGGAGTATATATGATCAAATTTTGGAGACTAATACATGATTTATGCAACAGAAAATCTACTGAGCATACAGGGATATCCTTGGTAAAACTTGTTTAGTACATTTCTGTCGTGTGAATCTGATATTACTTTCATTCTAATATATGCATTAAGTATTAGTATACACATAACAATGTAAGCAACGATACATTTTATAAGCTCTCATCCAAAGCTTATTATTTTACCATACCCATCAAACACAAAGTGTTATGACATAATATATAATTATAATCGCCAAGCTATTTGTAAGAAGACCATGTGTGCAGCATATTTGGTGAGGAAGTTGTCCAATTGTGAACTTGTGTTTCACAAAGTCTGAAGCAAGACCCAGGTATTGGAAGGCAATAATTTTTGCTAAAAAGCAATAGGTCAGCATGTTTGAAAGTATAATTCTATGAAAAAGTTGAATGATTCTGCAAAGGATCAAATCCATGCACACTGTAGTTTTCTTATAAATCCATGCTCATACATCCATGCTTCATACATATAATTTACAAGCAGATGCTTATGTTAGCTTGACTGAATAACTTCATATGCCGTCAACAGAAGAAAACATGAGCTATGAGAATGCAGACATTTTCACAGTGACATAAGCAATTCATTACCTTCTGCAAACGATTTGTCATGGTTGTCAATCTCTCCGAGTAGCTAAGACGTTGATCCGACAATGCTTTTTCTTTCTCTTCTACCAGTGATTCCATCATTGTCTTATTCTCCTCTGTGTTCTTCAAGGACTGTTGAAGCTGCGTTGTCTCATCAGCATACCGATCTCTTTCCAGGGTCAATTTTTCAATGGTTGCTTCCATGTCACTCAATCTAGACTTGGTAGATGCCAATTTGGACCTCAATTCTAGGTTTGCTCTAAAGATGAAGAATTGATAAAAAAAAATCTCTCTTCCTACTAATGAAATTCAAGTACAAACACATGTGTTGCCCCAGAAAGCTCACAATGTTGTTTACGTATATTTACACTATTGTTTTTTGGTACCTTAACAACAATATTCACATGGGGCAGGGCTTAGCAAAGGTCAATTATATATGCGCAACTAAAGTTTGTTATGAAAATTAATAAAACATGCATTTAAAACCTTATTAAAGCAACCATTCAAATGATTTACCAGCATTAGGCCTACTGTGAACCAATCAAAAATAGCATTTTAACTACATACATGGTAAGACCCATCATACCTTTTATCTTCATTAAGCTGTTTAATTGTTTCCTCTAATGCATACAGCCTTCCTTCCTTTTCTGCTACTTTTTCTTTCATTGATTGTTTCTCTTCCTTTAGTCGATCCTTTTGCTCTTCCAAGTCTTTCTTTTCCTCATTCCATCTCTTACTGGTGTCAGTCAACTGGCATTCATATTTCTTGGCAGTTTCCTTCTGTTTTTTATCAGCCTCAAGGAATAAATTTCTTTGTTGATCTGCATTTTGCTTTGTTTGGAGTAGCTCTGATTTTAAAGAAAAATTATGGGATAATAATAATACTTCCATACCAGTTGTTACTTATATAGTAATAATAGGTTTAGTAAAATTAAGAAAATGAAATGATGAGTATAGTGATAATTAATACATTTAATTTTATTATATTATCAATATTATTACTACTATAATTATTTTTTCAGATAATTATTATTTAGTACTATAATTGTTATCATTTATTTTGTATTACTGTATTATTATTAGTGGTAGTGGTGCTTGTAGTCACTGGTAGTAGTAGTACAGTAATGATAATACAATACAAAATATTCAATTTGAACATTTTTAGATGTTTGGTTGATTGGAATTAGTACCTTTCATATATTGTTCTCGCTCTTTACATAGTTTATCAATTTGCTGGTTCAGCTGTGTTTCTGTTTCCAACCATTTCATTTTCTCTACTTGCAGTGTATCTAATGCTTTCTCCATGTTGCTCTTCTCATTACTTGACCTTTCATGCTGCTCCTAAAGAGTTCAAACATAATGAATCTAATAGCTATCTATAGAAACAAATACTTATGTCGTTTGTATTATTACTACAGTATGTATTCTATATTAAAGGTACTGTTGGACCTTCGGTGTGACCATAATGTACAACTGATAAATATTAATTATGATGATGGCGGTGGTGGTCAAACTGATGGTAATCATGGTAATGATAAACCAAAAAAAAGGGTTGGTTTATTTTATTTTTATTTTTTTTTTCAAAATATATTATTTACCAAGGAGATACTTTATACATTTTCAAGCTTAATTAATAAATTTGATACATTACTTTTGCCCTGTGGTTACCATTTATACAGTAACCAACCAAAATGCATAGGGCATAATAATATAATCTTTATAATTATAGACACTGTGAGGGTTTATTCAATTGAATAATAAACAAAAATAATTAAAAATTTATTAAAATATTACATTATTTTCCTACTCACCCTCAGAGATTTATTCATTGTCTTCTCCAGGTGAAAGTTCTTCTCAGCTGTCTGTAGTTTGTGTTTAATCTCAGCACTTTCAATTCTAGCCTCGGTCAGTTTTATCATCAACTCCTCTCTAGTAGTAACGTCTGTTATTGCCTATTAAATGTGGAGACAGGCAAAGAGTAAGAAAAGAGTTAAGAAACCAAAATGTCAGTAAACTAACATTCAATCGAAGCTGAAAATCGGCACTCAATCATTTTCAGTGCCTTTTACCGTATATACTCGCGTATAAGACGAGGCTTAAAATAGCAAATTACGATTGAAACACAGCAGGTTGCCTAATGCGCAAGTGTATGGTATATAGTTACATTGCAGGTTAATGCCACCTTAACAGTGCATTGAAACCTATATGAATGTTACCCATCAACATCAACTTCTCTTAATCCTTTTGGCAATACAGTACTGGTTTTCGTAAAGGCCAACCAAGACCATGTCGTACGACGCAGCTCGAAGCGATTTGTTTTCACGTCGGGTCTGTGTCAGTTAAATGCAGACGTGAAATGGTTGGCGTTGGGGGCAGTCGCGTCATAGAATATTAAACATGTTTAATATTTCTCACGACAGCTTAAGACTGTCCCCGACGATGAATCGCATCGGTCTGCGTCATATGATGCTGTCTGAGTTGGCTTTTAAAGTATATTCTGATAAATCCCATAAAATATAAATTTTGTAAATTTACAAAGGACTTTGTTAAATTCCTATTTATCCTCATACTATGTACTCCTATAAAATAGTTTTCATGGAATATCTCAAATTGTATTCTAATTTTCATAAATAATAGAAACCAGATGAAATTATTATTATAATGAGCTCTAATTGCATGTCGCCTACTTTGTATTCTCTGCGAGGTAGTTACTATATAAACTGCAAAATAATTAATGCATTCCAACAAGCAACACTAAATGGTAATATTTATGGTGGGTGCCTACCTTGGCTGTGATGGCGCCTAATTCATTGGGTCTGTCATGGCCTAGCAATCCACTATCCTTGCTAACTAGGCACAACATGTGCTCTAATTCATGCCTAGTTTTCTCATTTTTGCCTTTTTCCTGCTGCAGTTGTGTTGTTAACGCACCTACTTCCATAAACTGTTGCATAAAGCAATATGTCATAGAATGATAATGTTTTAGCCTGCTGCCACAGTGTCATCATAATGATTTCATTTGTAACTTGGGGCGTATCTCTGCTTCAGTCAAACCCAAACCCCTTTTTTCATTGATCCCCTCAGTCAAACCAAACCACCCTTTGTGTATCAAATAACATCAATATCATGATGTAATTAACTGTTCTCATGCTCTAGAATACTTCAACTCCTGGAGGATTTGTCCCCTACCCCCACCAGAGGTCTACCCATAAACCCCAACAAAGGCTTATGCCTCCCATGGACTTCTGACTCCATAGTTATTCTTGATTAGTTACGGGCCTAGTTTATTACTTGCATTTCCACATTTCTACATGAATACAGTATCCAGACTGAAGTGACTAGTTAAAAACAAGAGGAAATATATTGCTCATAGTTTGTCCTTTATAATTTTATCTTTTTTTTTTCACTATAATTATATTAAATTTTGAATACTAGAATCTGAAATCTATGCTTACTAATATCTAAATTTAAATTTTCTTAAAATATTTTTTTATATATTATGTATTGTGTATTTTTACCTTTTTGCTGTTTTCTGTTGTTATTGTGTCTATTGTTTTTTTCATCAAGGCATTTTCATTCAACAGAATTGATAATTCTTGATTTAGACTGCTTGCTTCAATCTCCTTTGCTCTAAATGGCCAAAAAAAGTAATTAAGTTTATTTTTTTTTTTTAAATTTATGGAAGTATCTAAAAAAAATAAGGATACCATCAAAGTATACTGAATCACTGTAGCAGTGTTAATTGGCCTGTCAGGAAAAATTACCTGCCAAATGTAGTCCATATAAGCCAAAATCAGTCCGGCGTCTATTTAGTATTTATAACTTGTATTTTCATAACGTCGTTTATAATTTTTTTTTAAAATCAAATGATAGATAAATATCTTATCTCTCATTATATGATACTGTTTTCATTCGTTATGTGTGAAATCATAGGTGAAATTAAGTAAAGCTTCGCGCCCAGTAAACCCTTTGGTGTAAAAGTATGAAAAGAAGTTAAACGTTGTAGTATTAAATCGTTTTGGTCCGCTTTAGTTTATTTTATTACCTTTTTTTTTGTTTTGGTTGTGTGTGCTTAACACAGTGACGAAGTACACCTACATGCATTCAATTCAAAGAATTCTGACCCCTTTATTTCATGTAATAATACCACACAGAATAATCTGGAATATTTAAAACTAATAAATAAGTCTTGTATTTCATTTTAAGCCCAAACCTAGCCAAGCATGTCCGCTTACTTTCCTCCACTCCAAGGGAGAAACAATCATACCCTACAAGCAGCAGAGGAGTTACAAGTGAATTGGCTAGGCCGACTTGGACCAATTTCATCCTAGAGGGACCGGTTTTAGCGGCTAAAATCAACCCGGAGGAACGATTTTAGTAGTCCGGCGGACAGATTTTGGCCGCCAAAATCGGTCCGCTAAACATTTTTTGGTCTGGACCTATTTTGACGTGGCAAACCCATCCCTTATAAAATTTAACATTTTATATTAGGCTATAACTTTCTGATTCCACTGTACATAGACAATTTGGTGATAATTTTTATTTTCATTTTTTTTTTTATTCAATACTTGGCATAAAGGTCAATCACAATCCTTTGCTCCAATTAAAAATAGCAAATTTAAATGCACAGAACAATGCAAAAGAAAACAGTAGTATATTAGAGCATTGTGTCCATGCTACTAAAATTTGCTCTAAGGATGAAAAATGATTTAAATCTTTGTCTTCCCAATCAAATATTTTACCCTCATTACTGGGACCCTTAAAAAATGGTGTTTTAACTACATTGTAGATTCATCATACCTTCTATCTTCATTAAGTTGTTTAATTGTTTCTTCTGATGCTTTTAGTCTTCCTTCCTTCTCTGCTATATTTTCTTTCATTGATTGTGTCTCTTCCTTCAGTTGATCCTTTTGCTCTTCCAAGTCCTTCTTTTCTTCATTCCATTGCTTGCTAGTGTCATTCAACTGGTATTCGTACTTCTCGGCAGTTTCCTTCTGCTTCTTTGTAGCCTCAAGGAATAAATTTCTTTGTTTTTCAGCATTTTTCTTTGCTTGGAGGAGCTCTGATTTGAAAGAAAAGTTAATGGATAATATCAATAGTTTGTTGGGGTCATGCAAAGCATAACAATAATACAAATAGTAATAAATATAATACAGCATTTGTGTACCATCTATCTATATTAGTACACCCTTTCCATGTTACACTAAACTCTTTAGAAAATTTTAACTCAACAATATGAAATAACTACAATACATTATTATTACGATGATTATAATTACTAAATTACTATCACTATTATGATTTTTCTGATTTTCTGCTGTTGCTTTTGCTATTATTATTACACAATAGAAAAACATTAATACAAGTTTGCAAATTGGTTTGTTTGTACCTTGCATATATTTTTCTCGTTCCTTGCATAGTTTATCAATTTGTTTGTTCAGCTGCGATTCTGTGTCCAACCATTTTAACTTCTCTACTTGCAATAAATCTAGTGTTCTCTCCATACTGTTCTTTTCCATGCTGGACTTTTCATGTTGCTCCTAAAGAACATCAATGAAAACTGACTCTAATAGCAATGCACTTTTAATGCATTTTGTACTCATCCAACGGTGACTGACTCGTTAGTTATAGACTTTGTGAGTTGTTTTTAGTTGTGTCATGTAATTTGATTCTGAGAATGGAAGGCAAGCATCCTAACCAGCAGACCACAGCTCCACCACACATTATGTAGTAAATCTATAGCTACTGTATGCAGTGGCGTACAGTAACTACAGGTAGGAGTCTTAAAATGAGAGGGCTGCTGGAGGGAATGTAAAGGTGAAGTGCGGGGCTCAATCATTAGGTGAGGGGAGCTAGCTTGCAAAATAATGTGATTTGAGAGGATTTTTAACTACTAGGGTGAAAGATGATGGGGGTGGGGGGAGGTACCCCTATACACGCCACTGACTGTAACTAATTATGTAGTATATTACAATTAATAAGTTGTTGATATGGCCACAGAGGTGCAGCAATATTGATATAACTATTGGTAGTAGGCAAGGATGATATTAATGGTTGATTGTGGTGTCAGTGATAGTTACTGTATGATGATAATTGCAATGATGTCAGTGCTGGTGCTAATGAATGATAATGATGGTGGTAGAGAATGATGATGGTGATGATGTTGAATGATGATAATGATTGTAGTGGTGGTAATGACAATGGGTGTATAGTGTTGGTAATGGCGAATGGTTTTAGTGGTGATAATGAAGGTGTGGTAATAACGATGCAATGATGATATTGATGGTGATGATAATTTAATAATTTTTTGTAATACATTGTAAAAACATATAAATAATTGTATTTGAAGATTCATACTCACCCTCATAGACCTATTCATGGTCTCCTCAAGGTGGAATTTTTTCTCGGCTGTCTGCAGTTTGTGTTTAATCTCACCACTTTCAATTCTAGCCTGTGTCAGTTTTATCATCAACTCTTCTATAGTAGTACCATCTGTTGTTGGCTATATCAGGAATGGCAGAGGGAAAGAGGTGAGGAAATGAAAATGTCTCAACCCTAAACATTTAGTATAGGTCCTAAACTCACATGTATTATAAAGTTATGAATTAAAATTTAATTTGTTATGAATTGACTACCGAGACTTACTTTTTGGTGGTAGCCTACCTTGGTTGTAATAGTGCCTAATTCATTGGGTCTGTCATGGCCTAGCAATCCACTATCCTTGCTAACTAGGCACAACATGTGCTCTAATTCATGCCTAGTTTTCTCATTCTTTCCTTTCTCTTCCTGCAGTTGTGTTGTTAAAGCCCCTACCTCCATAAGCTGTTGCATAAAGCAATATGTTATAGAGTGATCATGTTCTAGTGTTATATCAGTATGAAGTTCTTACTCGTTTAGGAGTATAAATTACCTGGGCAAATATTGATATACTATGCATCATTTACAAGTTGGCCAATAGCCTAAATTTAATGTCATCATGGCAACCGTTAATTATCGTCTCATTTATTTTCTGAATTTCTTTTCATCCCCAAAAAAGGTTTCACAATATGTTATTTAGTATTTAATGAACATTCTTTGATTTTAACTATATCTTTTTGTTGTCTTCTATTATATATTTAAGTTTTGGTTACTATGACCTGCAATCTAAAGTAACAGATATCTAAATCTCATTTTCCTTGTGTAAATTGTGTATTTTTTTACCTTATTGCTATTTTCAGTTGTTACTGTTTCTAATGTTCTCTTCATCAGTACATTTTCATTCAACATAATTGCTAATTCTTGGTTAAGACTGTTTGCTTCATTCTCTTTTAATCTAAATGGCAATTTATATAATAATGTAACAAATATCATGAAACAATGTTCAGTAGGTAAATCATTTCCATAGGTTTTAAAACATTAGTTTGAGAAAACAAATATAACCAACGAAATTGGATTTATATTTAAATGGAATTGAAATTATCATCAAATTATTGTTTTCAAATGTCATCACCACTATATTTAATTAATTTTATTTATATATTTTAATAAATACCTGAGTTCATTCTGGATTCTATTAATCTTCATCTGGCACTCGATTACCATCTTCTTCTGCTCATCAAGTTCCTGTTTCAATTCCTTCTCTTTGATAGATGCCGACCTCAACTTCCCATCCACATCCATTCGAAGCATCATCTTCTCTTCTTCCAGCTGAAGTTTCTTCTTCAGACCTTCCATCTCGGATTTTTGAACCGCCAATCCCAGCTTGCTCTGAACCTCCCCATGCTCCTGCCGTAGTTCTGTCAGTTCTTTGTTATCCCACAGCATCTTCTCCTTGATTTCTATTAGCTCATTTTTAAGTTTCTGTTTCTCAGAAATCATATCATGCCAGGCTTCATGATTCATCCATTCTGGTACTACCTTTAAGGGGTAGAGAGTTTAGTATTTACAAATAAGTTAGCCAGTATGTTTCAAATACCAACTTAGGGAGTCATCCAATGATGATGGTTAAGATGGTATTGATGATCACCCTCATCAGAAGACTTACAAAGTAGTGTTGTGTGAATTATTACCTTTCATTTTAATTCATTTTCCCATTCACACATATGTGAAGTCCTGTCAACAATGTTAATGGTGGTAATGATGCTAATGATACTGATGCTTAATATAATGCTGCTGGTGGTAATATAATATTGATGATCGGATAGTGAGTGATAGTGATATTGATGATAATGACAATGTTGATGATGTAATCAGATGATTTAACTTACTATGTTAAAGATATCATTGTGACTAACCTTTTTTGGTTGGTTCTTGATCTGTTTCTGGAGTACATCTACTTGCTCTCTTGCTGACTTCAACTCAATTTCCAACATTGTAATCTCTCTTTCACGTTCAAATATATCATTCTGTAAGTGCTCAACTCTATCATTAGTATTTTGTTGCTAGGACACAAAAACAAATAATAGTGTCGAATGAGATATTAAATTGGTAGAAAGTTTAGGTAATGACAATGATTATGTGATATCTTAGAATATACAAAGGCTTGCCATCCGAAAACCAACATCAGTGACCAAAAAGGAAATTTGACTTTTTAATATATTCTTATTCTCCACATTGTAAAATTTAAAATGATGGGTGATGATGGAATCGACTTACTATTGCCAAAGCTATGAGTAAAAATTATTACGGGTTTTCTGTACTAACGTATACAACACTGCCACATTCTTATGCTACTTACTCAGTTTAACAATTATCGACATTACACAGGTTTTGGAAGGCAAGCCTCATATGGTGATGATGTAGAAGTGGATGATAATGCCAAAATGACGATGATAAAGAAGATATGATGATGACGATATGTTGTAGTGGTGATGGTGGTGAGGATGACGATAATATTAATGATAATTGTGATGATGATTATGATGGTAGTGATGATGATGAAATATAAGTAATTATAATCTTACCTCAAGATTTCTGACCTCAGTTTTTGTGATGACCTCTTCAATAATTGGAAGCTGTGAATTGTCTAGCAATAGCTGTTCGTTATCCTGTATGACCTCCTTCAGTTTTTTCTCCAATTCTTTAATTCTTGTGTCAGCTACTTGCTTCTTAGCAACAAGACTAGTTAAAGAAGTGCGACCTTTTTCAAGTTCATCATTTGCCCTATCCATCTACCATAGAAATCAAACCACTTGTTAATTTTTATGTAATTTAGTCTCACAATAATACGTTTTAACAATAATAAGTTTAAAATCAGAAAAACATATTTCAAATTATCTACCTGCTTTTCCAGGGTTTTAATTGTAATTTCAAGACGATCTGTTTGCTGTTGCTTGCCTTTAAGCTGTTCCAAATACTGCTGTCCCTCTTCCTCCATCTGGGTCAACCTCGCAGTAAGATTTTCATTACGTTTCTTGGTGCTGCTAACCTCAGCTTTTAACAGACTGCAGTGTTGACGGACACACTCTACCTCAGCTTTTAGGGTCATGACTCTTGAATCAGACAAATCTTTTAATCCCAAAAAATAGTTGTTTAAAACCAATTTGAGTGGCAATGAAATATACAGCTTAAATGAAACATTGATGTAACAATGAGTCTCTTGTATTAATTTAGAAGTTGACCTGGCAAAACAAGATTTATTGCAAAATTACTTTATATGAAACATAAAAAAAGATAAAAATTAAACATCATAAGCTACTCATTTTGATTGGTTGTGATGCATGATTACAACTTACATCTGTATGCTCTCAGGCATCCATTCAACTTCTCTCTTGCAAACTCACGCTCACTAATGTGTACTGTACATGCAACCATTAAGATATATATTTATTACTGTTTCATCAATTCCTAGAAAGTTATGTTTTTAAGTAAATTTCTGTGTCACCTGTTTTCTTGTCGATGACAAGTGATTGATCCTTAGACCTTATTTTGTCCATCTCCAACCTCCACAAGTTATTGTCGTGATGAAGTGCTGAGATGGTCTTCTCCAGGTGTTTTATTTTCACTTGCAGTTCTTTGTTCTCACTGACAAGCTGATCAATAGTTCTGCAAAGTGAAAATAAGAACAATAAAAAGATGTGGACTCTTGGCCTACATTGCTGACCTATATTGCTTATCAGGTATTGGAACTCATCCATCAATCATAACTTAACTGATGGAATATTAATCGACATATCGATGTTGATGACATATTCCATCATTTGTAATATTTCCGCAAAAGGTGAATACTATAATAAAAAAATTTAAAGAAATATGAAAAACTAGAAATACATACATTATAACAATCAAAATATTTATATTCCACATTTTAGTGAACCAACGGGAACAAAATTCCCACAAATTTACAATGATACATATTTATAGTTTTATTTTCTTAATATTTACTTTGTATTTACTTACTGGTTATAAGAGGTTTCCATTGTAGAGTTTTCAGTGATGGCACTACTCAGTTGTTCTTGCAAAGCTTCCAACTCCAGCCTATCTGAAACCTTTATTTTAAATATAATAATTTTTATTTTATTCCATCTGAAAATTGACATTTCCTAGGAAAATATGCATTTCCTCATTATAATATTTGGTTAAACAACATTTTTCTGATCACTATACAGTAGTATTACCTAAAGACAATAATATTTTTTTTAAATGGTATTTTTTGGCTTTTGAAACACATTTTACCATCAAGAATGACTTTTTGAATATAGATTACTACTCATGGATTTATTATGCATTCAATGATCGATTTTTGGTTGATGATTTTGGTTGATTTCTAGCATTAGTACCTGTTTTTCTCCATCTAGCTGTTCCATTTTCTGTTGGAACCCCATCAGTTTTTGTCTGCTCTCATTTCTTTGATTCCAAATGAAAAGGATAACCTTTTGGAAAAATACATGGTCCTTGACCCCACCATCCGGTCCACCATCTGTAGCCTGCACCTCGTGGAATATTTGCTGCAGTTGTCTCTCTCGCTAGATTTAAACAAAACATAATCTGGGATTAAATTTAATTTTGTTTGAAGTAATGCCAACACCTACACACTTTGTATAATTATTGGGATTCAAATCCGAGACATCCTGACTACTATGCTTTAACATCCACCAGCCAAGTTATTATATTCTGGAAGTATAAAATAATTATGAAAATAAGTTGTGCTTATATGCACTTCACATTACTACCCTCAATCAAGCCTAAACCTGAACTACAACTGTCTGCAAATGTATTTTTAAGACCCAAGGGCTGTGCATTATCCTATTAATTCATTTCAATGTCAATTCCAAGGTAAAATGGAGGGTTAACATTGCATAGAAATTTGGCAAAAGCCATTATTTATTTCAAAATATAATAACACAATAGGATGAAAACATGGATATAACCACATATTAACACAAAAAAACATTAATTTTAAACAGCCAGGTAAAGTCTAACAATAGAGAAACATGTTACATTAATTACAAATATTAACCAATTGTCCAATTTTTATGGACAAACAAAATGAGGCATGAGCTTTGAACCATACAGTTCAAACTACGTAGTTTATAAAAAAAAATGCATCAGAAATCATGTAATATAGACAAAGCTAGATACCAGTAAAACATATGAAATCTTTGGAAATAAACAAGAAGACATTTTCATGCAAGCAACACAGATCACAGTAGGCCTAAGCATGAAAAAAAACCCCACTGAACCAGACTTGCTACCAAACACAACAGAGGATGTAACAGCAGATGTACTGCCAACCTTTATTGGGTTGGTCCAGATTTTCAACCAATCACTGGCTCTCACACTATCAAATCTTTGCTGTACTATTCCATTAGTTTTGGTCATGTGATTGCTATGTCCACCTTGCTTGAAGGCCTGAAGGCTGCTCACTAATTGCCTCAGATGTTTTATCTTGTCATAACCTGTTTTTGTTTTCTCTTTCTGCTTTTCATATTTCAGTTGGAATTCACTATGTTTTGCCTACACAAGGAAGTAGTTTAAAATATTTTAATAACTTATTAAAATAAAAAATTGAATTTGTTCGATATCTTTTTGAATACAGCACAGCAAATTTACCATAACATACTCATTAAACAGAAGACATCTTCTAAAAATGTTTAAGATTTTAAACATTTTTTGTCAAATTTCTTTTAACTTTGGTGATATAATTTTCAATTAAACCTGATCCACTGACTGGCTGATGCGACCATGATATTATGTAGATATTCATAATTTTCTTTTAAATCAGTTTCTTCCTGAGTAGATGATTTTATATGTATAATTGTATATCAAAAAAATAAATTTATACAGTACATAATATTTTTAATCTATATTTTTTAACAATGACTCACTCTTGAACTGTCGATAACCATGGATTTTTAAATCAGAAATTTAAAAAAAAAACACTTTTTGATTAATTTTATAAAATAAAATTAATTTGATATTTCATTTTTAGCACCACATGGAAAGACAACCTTCATCTTTTGTGTATGTACAGTACAGTGACGACACCAATAGCCTCACCCTAAACTTTGAGTTGTCTCGCAGTAGTTTCTGTTCAACAGTTGTCAACTGCAAGGCATGGTCATCCCATGTTTCTTTCAACTTCCGTTCTAAGAATTCTACCTGCTCCCCAAGTGACCCATTGCTCACCTGCTAATGGTGTGGGTTTGCATGGTAAAACAGGTAAAAAAGTTAAATTTAATTATTAGTAGTTTTGGAATAAATAAGTGAAAACACAAAAGAGATAGTTAATGGAGAAAAAAACTGAAATGAAAACAATACAGTATGTATTTCTCTGCAAATAACTCCTGAAATAAAAAATTGTTTTCACTTCTACATGAATTTTAAATAATGACAAATATAGGTAAATGTAGGTAGGGCAAAATTACACCTATACATGTTTCTCCTGATGTAAATCCAGTTATTGTCTATTCCATCACGACAATAACAATTACTATTAACACTGCAGTACCCGCTGCTTGTTTGGACTCGAATTCAACCCTGGCCATCAGGCACAAGCTCGGTGGTCTAGAGGTATGATGCCAGGCTAGTGATCTGGAGATCGTGGGTTCGAGTCCCAACCGAGAACTTACGATTTTTTTCGCAATTGTTTTCAAATGTACAGAGTATTCAGTACATTTCAATGTCAGGTAGGGCAAAATTACACCTCTGACAATTATAATGTAAATTTATGAATATGTACCACTTTCCTACCACCTCCCAAGATGGAATTCAGCTTACCCCTGGTAAAAGTGATGAAGGTGTTGATTGGTCAGCTAGTTGTTTCAAACGGCAATTATGCTCCCTCTTCTCAGCATCAGCTTGCTCGCAAACTTCTCGCAGTTTTACTGACATCTCTACCAGGGCTTTCTTAGTCTTTTCTAATTGATCCTTTCCATCAATATAAAGCATAATAATATATCTTACATATTGATTCTGTTTATCAAGATAACAATACAGTACATATTTTGCTTGTAAAAGTGAAATAACCAAAGAACAGCACATACCCTATATACTGTAAGAAAATAATTTAATATCAGCAATTTCCTAAATTTATTATGTTATTTACTTAGAATAGTTGGATCTGTCAAACTCCTATTGTAATTCATTTCAAACATGAATTCATCAACAATAATGTAAACATTCTGAACTCTTTATGTATGCAACACAACTTTATTTACTTAAATGACACACACCTGCAAACATTGATTTTATAGACTGCAAATAATGAATGTATTAGTTTACACAAACTTGAAATTAGATATCTATTATTATTATGTGTAAGTGTAAATGTTCTGTTAGGCGACTGTTTTATGCAGTGTGCTGCTCTTGAATAAGCACTGTTCGATTTTGAACAATTTGTCACTGACATCACAAAGAGACAAAAACCTAAAAATTCACAATTTTTCAAATTTTTTTTTCTTTGACATTTGGGTTATGTACATCAAACTCTACATTTCAGTTAGTTTTTAAGAGTGAAACTATAATATTTAGTTAATTAGACTAATTAGCCATAACACACAAACCAAGAAAAATGGATTTTTTGTTTCATGAACAGACACAAACTTTCTGTTGGTTATCAAAAGACATGCGTGTAGCGTTGCATCACTGTGATCAGTTAAACAAGGCCTAGCTTGGTTAGGGCTAGATGTAAAGATTAGATTTCCCTAACTTACCTAGGCATAGCGGTACCTTTCTTGCAGCAAATCTTGGTATAAATCTATATACATGCAGCAAGTGTGGAATTATTAGTAAACATCATGATTTAAGCAGGATAAGCCTAGTTTGTTTTTTTTTTTCGACAACGGTGAGGAATTGTCACAGTGCTTCAGAGTATCAACAGGACATCCTTTGATGTTTCGCATCATTCTAACCAAGCTAGGCCTTGTTTAGCTGATCACAGTGATTGCATTGCCGCACGCACGTCTTTTGATAACCCACTGAAAGTTTGTGTCTGTTCATTACAGATTAAGTTATACTACCACTGCAAAATAGTACATTTTCACACAATAATTTGTGATTAGCGACACTGTCAAATACGCACTGCACTAAAACTTATTGGAATATTGACCGTTTTTTCTTTAATTGTTTACCTTAATTGCAGATGACTCATCTACAAGATCATGCTGAGACAGGCTTGACAGATTGCTCTTCTGCATCTCGATCAAGTCCTGC
This sequence comes from Anneissia japonica, assembly GCF_011630105.1. Classification (NCBI taxonomy): domain Eukaryota; kingdom Metazoa; phylum Echinodermata; class Crinoidea; order Comatulida; family Comatulidae; genus Anneissia; species Anneissia japonica. The sequence goes on along the minus strand of NW_022704998.1, from coordinate 47,087 downwards.
CTAGCTTTCTCTAATTGGTTTGCAACAGCTTCTTTCTGGTTAAAATAATGATTAAAAAAAACACCAAGAATTAATTGTCATTTACTGATACTAAATAAAGGTTATATAACTGTAAATAATAATACCAAAACCCTTTTACCAATAAAACAATGAATAACAAAATTGTTTTGTGAACATTTTAAGGATTACAAGTACTTGAACATATTAATTAACATCATGTTTTTTAAACAAAGCAGTCAGAACAGCATGTATACTATAAAAGAAAACCACAAGGTAATGGTAATTGTATTTCTATAGCTCCTTTTACAAAAAAAAATTAGCTCAAAGTGCTTATACTGATGACAATTATAGTGATGATGATAATAATGACAATGATAATGATAACACAGTTAAACTGCCTATGTTGACTTTGCCTAACTCAAATCATCCAAGTCGATCTTATTTTACATGCCAAATTGTTGTGTTTTTCATTAATCAACAATCTATAAGTCAAATTTTATCTTAAGTCGAAGAATTTTTCAATGCCATTTTGGGTTCAATTTAGGCAAGTTCAACTTTATTGATACTGTAATAATAATATACAGTAACAATAATGGTAACAATAATAATAATAATAATAAAAATAATAATAAATTAATAATAATAATTAATAATGATTAAGATAATGATAACAATGATTATGATGACAATAATAATACTGTAATAATAATAAACAGTAACAATAATGAATAAGATGATGACAATAATGACAGTGATAATGGTAATGGTATCATAAAGGTAATGATACAGTAATATTATCCGGCCAATTAATTATAGTAAGTCTGAGTCAATATCACATTGCTTGTAGTGGATTCAGGCACTCTATAAATATAATGAAGACTCTCAATGTAACAGGATTTTAAATAAACTACTATGGGATACCTCATTCAGAACAGCATGCATCTCATTCCTCAGTTCATGTAGCCTCCTGTTAAAGTCATCCGCCATTTTGTCTTTCTTCTGCTTAGCCTTACGTGAGACAGAATCTAACTGGTCTCGTAGCTTACGGCATTCATCCTCTCGCTGTTGCAGGAGGACTTCATTCTCTCTGCTTGTCAGACTAGATTTACTCTTTGAATTTTCAGCTTCAACTGAACATAATTGAGAAATTATTCATCAAGGTTTTTTTAATACAATACATTTTGTGTCATATATTGTTTTAGTTTTGTTTCATATATTTTATTATCAATAAATGTATTGTAATTAAGTTCATTGTAATTAAGTTCATTTTTGAATTGTTGTTTATCTGCCTTCATATCAAACAAATATAATAATATATTGTATAATATAGTATTATTATTAATATCATAATATTGAGATAGTAGTAATATTAATAATGTAATTAACAATAAAAATTGGCTATTACTATGTTTTGCTTTTTTAAAGCCTACAATAAAAAGTATAACAAAAGAAAAAAGGCAAATGTCTTACACGTTCACATCATAAATTTGGGTAAATTCGCATTGTAAACATTCCAAATAATCCATACAGTGATTGGCAGTGATGTAGCATTTATATTCACAACCAAACCTGACTGTACCTGTGGGACTGCAATGCAAACATTTCATTTCCTTACAGAATGTCTAAAATGAAATAGGTTTACTATACCTTTGAGTTGGTTGTAGTTTTTGTGCAGTGCAGTATACTTTGCATGAAGACTCCTCAGGCTATCCTGAAGTTCGTTTAGCAGGGACTCATTCTGCAATCATAACAACGGTTGAAAGCGTATAACTTGACTTTGGTGGTGGTTGCATATAATATATGCACCAATATTGTGTGTAAACAGTTGATTGGTTTCCAACAATAATGATGTTATTTTAAAAATACAATTTAATATTCTATGGCCTTCTTTGCTTCTTTCATGAATCCAATTATATTTTTACTGCGGGTAATCAATATTTCAATCAATAGGAATGAACAATGAACAAAAAGCTTCTTTTTTTATTAAAGAATATTAAAATAATTTCTTTTACACTACATCTACATCCAGTTCAAATTTTTGGATCGGAAAGCCTACCGAATATCGAATCAGTAATGTGAGAATAAGGACACATCAGAAAAAGCGGTCTAATATTAAATATTAGATTCCAATGCAAATGCAGCTTTATACTGTCTGAAAAGTTCTCTTCATAAAATGTACTCAAATAATCTTTATTGATAACATAATGAATAAAAATAATTATATTTCCTAATGTATGGTTCATATATATGTTGAAATGTACTGTAAAAATCCTAAAAGTTCTATCCTATAATTACAACCTCACTAAACATCAGAGGATCATTTAAAATAAAATTACTATTCTGATATTAAATATTAGATTTATCCTAATAATTATACCTGAACAGTTTCAATGCTAATAACCCTGTTCTCCAAGTCTCTGATTCTGCAAGTCTCAGGGGCACTCATACTCTCTTCAAGATGCCTGACTTGACTGGCTTCCGGAACACTAAAAGATACTCCTGGTTGTTCTTTTTCATAATTCACCTCAGCATTGTTTTTACTGCTCTCTGTATCTTGGACCTGTTCTGTAGCAGGAGTTTTTGTAAGAGGCTTGTCCAATTCTTCCAGAATCACCCACTCATCTTCATCTGAGCTGTCAGTTGATGATTTAGGACATGATTCACTCAAAGCAGTAATCTGTTTTTCAGTAAGGCCTGATGGTGGGACATCAGCACCGTTTGATGAAACCATGAATTTTGTTAGAGAAGCACTGAATACTGATTTCATGGAGGTATCTCTGGCACCAACATCTGCAATTCTTTCTTGTGAACATACAGACATATCTTCTTTCATGGAACTTGCATCTGAATTATTTGCAACCATTACTGAAGGTGAGGTGAAACTTTGAAAAGATCCAACTCCTGTCAACTTCTCATTTGCCTCTCGATCAGCTCTCTTTTTCATTAGTACTGATGGTGTGGAACCAGTCAAGTTTTCTGCTGAGGTTTCAAGAAATAGTTTAGCCATTAATTTGGAGGGAGTAGTATAGCTTGAGAAAGAGCCAACACCAGAGATGAGTTCTCCAACTTCTCTATCTTTCTTCTTCTGCATCAGTTTCGATGGTGTGCAATGATCCAACATAGTTTCTGGCTGATCTGGTTGAGTTACGGTCACATGCACAGATGGTGATGTGAAACTATCAAAGGAACCTACACCTGACATTTCAATTGTGTTTTCTCTTGCTTCAGTCTTTCTCATCAACACAGACGGTGTCGAATAATTATCAATATCAGAATGAATTGGCTTAACTATGAGCTCATTGGTGATATTAACAGTTGCGGTCACAGATGTTTTATCATGTTTGCTCTCAGAAGTTACTAGATGATCTTTGTTGTTTCCATCTTCAGCAGCTGTATTATCTTGAATGTTCTTTTGATTATCTCTGTTGCTATTTTGTAATGAACCACCGTCTGTCTCATCTAAGGATGCTGGTTCAGGACTACAAGAGCTTTCTGCAGAACTTTTACAATTCAGAGCCAGACAGCTTCTCTTCTTTTTCTTCTTTTTTGGGGACTTTTTTCGACCAGAGCGTGAAGAATTGCCAGACGATGATGTGGTACTGGAGGTGTTTTTGGCACTACAACTTGACATGCTTTCCTTATCATTTGTCTCTATTGATATATGGGGATCCATCTGCACAGAATTTTTAATATTATCTCTCATCAAAGAGTTGTCATCTTCCCGACTCCTAACCTCATTTGTAGTCCTACCTCTGTCTCTAGCTGAATTCTTATTGTAATCTCTAGCTAACTCTGAACTGCTATCCTGTATCTCTTCATCTGACTTATCTTTCCTAGGTTCCTCAACTGACTTTTCTTTCCTAGGTTCCTCATCTGACTTTTCTTTCCTAGATTCATCATGGCTGCTTTCATACGACCCTACCTTACTTGATGATGACGTCTCGTTGGGTGCACAATCTACAGATGCTAGCTGGTGACTATCATCATGGTTAAGATCATCGCCAAAACCAGATGATACTGTGTCTGATGCATCATGAGAAGCACCTGCAAGGACTGCTACTCTAGTCTTAATAACTGGTTGCAAAATCTGATCTGAGGATTGAGAAAATATTAATTTATTAATTTTTAAAATTAGATCATACAGTATTTAAAGATTATCCTTACAAAAGCCCAGTGAATCAGTAAATTTTCAGGACCTATTTTCAGAGGAAAAAAAAACATTTGAGAAGATAATGGTATAGTGGAATGGTCCAGATAGAGATAGAGATGTTGTGTTAATTGTGATAATATGAAATGAAAGGTAATATTTTAGGTTATATTAGCAAACATTGTGAAATATTGTTGATTTAAAAAATTCTCCTTGCTGAGACAGTCACAGGTGTAATTTTTTCTTCCTGTGGTAAAATTATCTGGGAATGAAAAGCATTAATTTATCTCCTAACATCCCCGGGTGATGATCAATGATGGCATTGTTATGTCTGCACATACTCTGAGCAGTGGGCCACTAAGCGTAGATATGTAGCAAGGTAGTTTCCGTGGTAACAATGAAGGTACGTCATGACATCAATCAACTGATGGAAACTGTGCAGAGTGGTAAAATCAATTGGCTATGAAATTCGTAAAAAAATTAACAAGTACTGCAAACTGTAATTAGAGTATACAATTAATGGAAGTTTTTTTTTTTGTCCATTACATTACAAACTGTAATGCTAGTAAGCTTAAAAAAATGTTAAAAAGTTCACCTACATTAAAATATTTTTTATTCGTCTACTTTTCTTAGCTCAATATTCTCTTAGCTCAATTTTCTCTTGTCTCCACCCAAATTATTTGATACTTTTATTTATATTTACAAACATACATTTTTTCCTTTTAATTATTGTTAATAATAATATTCCCTCTGATAATTTTTTTTTTGTTTTTATGTGACACACTAGTGAAATCATTGCTGTGTTTATCACTTTACAGACAGGATAAATAAACAATAATCAATCCACATATCACAATTCACATAATCTATTGTTTGTCTTCAAAAGGCATTCAATTGATATTTTAGAAACTACTCAAAATAAAATTACATTTAATTTCCTTTTTTTTCTCAACTATATTGATTTAACTTACCAACCGATGTTCCATCTGATTCTGAATCCATTTCAACATGTATCATTCCATACCTTGCATTACAAAACAAGCCTGTGTCTTTATTTTGGAAAGAAAAGTGAAGTAAAAATATGGTGATGATATACTAAAAATACCGCATATTAAAATAATTAAGTTATTATGCAACTGAACACGCAACTATTGAAACAATGAAGTTTGGCGCAGTGGTTTTCTTCCTAGTGGTTGAGAGTTTGAACCACACACTGAATATTCTCGGTGGCCATGCTTAGATACCAGCTTAAAAAATTTAAATGGAAAAGCAAAAAATGGGATTGTTGATGAAGCAGCAGCAAATATTTAGGGTGGTAAAGCAGTGGCATAAAAAGGGAGAGGTATTCAACATAGTAGCATTGGATCACTATAAATGCAATTAGTTATATAATCATGTGATGAATAATACTGCATTATCTTCATTCAAGTACAATTCACACAATTTTACATTTAAAGTTTCCTTTTTTTACTACTGTTCAATACAGATCTGAATGGATGAAAATCATGGTTTTTTTTTAAATGACAGTTTTTAATTGACAATGTTCAAGAGACAATGTACCATATACCAGGATGATTGATAGTGAGCCTTGTGCAAGCAACTATTGATTACGATACTTGCATTGTGAGCCGCCATCGCATGAATTGGTTTCATAAGCACACTTACACAGTGTTGCTCATAATAAATTGATTAAATCCAAATACCACAACTTGTAATGTAGTGTTATTTCACAATTGAAGGAAATAGTCGAGTAATTAAGATTAAAGAAATAATAGTGATCTATTTGTTTCCATCATGTACTCAAAATTTCTTATATTTATCAAATCAATATTAAATTTATTCAAATTAAGGCAATCTGGCAATAAGATCAAAATATAAGATAATATCTTAATACAAACCAACAGAAACATGTAATATTGAATAAATAATTTTTAATAATCTTGGTAAAATATATCAAATTATATGCCAATTTCATAATTATTATCAGTGGTATATTTAGTACACCTCTAGCATGAATATATTGAGGATATTATTGTAACTCCTCTGTTAGTATGCAGATTACTTAGGGGCTATAAGAATAATAATATGTTATATTGATACTGTGCCTTATGCTAAACAGTCCCAGAGCCCTTTATGATTGGTTGTAGAGAAAACCAATAAAAATCGATTCAGGCGATGGCCACCCAGAATGCATTTAATCAACTTGTATATGAGCCTCATTATTTAATTCCTTGTCTTCATGTTCTTTATGATCAATGACATCTGACTGACATTACCAAATATTCATTATTGTGACTGGTAATTCTATATTGAAATTGTAATTTTTAATTTACATTTTAAAACTGTTTTAAATTTGTGGGACCATGTTTTATAGTTTTTAGTTTTATATCTTGACTCAAGTTTACCATCTTAACACAAATATACTTTCTTTTCATTAAATATATTGTTAATATTTAGTTATCATTTTTAATGCAACTCTCAATAAATCATTCATCCAACTTTATTCGGAAACAAACTGTCATGCCAAAATAAAACAATTTCCTATGAGTAAAGGTAACAAGAAATCAACTTCACGAATCTGCTCAGTTACCATGTAAACAACTGATTTGATGAACCATCCAAGCAGAACA
>NW_022704998.1:24386-31105 GCF_011630105.1 Anneissia japonica | reverse complement strand
TCATATATAAATCATCAAAGAAAGGTAAATACCTGTCTCTTATACACATCTAGATGTGTATAAGAGACAGATAATACTACTACTAATAGTAATAATAATAATAACAATGATGATGATGATGACAATAGGAATAATTGATATTAATATTAATAACAATAAAAAGTGAAGAAAATTGTGCTAAATGCGAAAAAAAGTTGTGATTTGTTGATCATAATATAGTATATAGTTAAAGCTTAGTAAGCTATAATTAGGCCTAAGTTGTCCTGGATATTAAGTAGATCCCTGATTAAAGTCTGTCTCTTATACACATCTAGATGTGTATAAGAGACAGGGCTATACATGCATATGCCGATATGTATCCAATTCACAATACAACCTGATTGTAATGTATAAACTCCCAAAACAGGGGCAAGAAAATCTCAAAAATCAAAGCAGAATTATAACAAAATTTAAAATAACACGGTCATAGTTGTCTTCCTTTAAACTTTCCAGTAAACTTTTCATCGTAGGTGAGGGCAGTCTGACAGTTATAGAAAATACATTCATGAAACTCAATGTTTATATCCCTGACAGAGAGAAAGATAGGAGCCTGGAAATGGTGAGAACATTTGGTGACAATTAATAATTTTAGGAATAGTTTATTAATCATTTCAGGTAGGTTTATGAATATCCTTAAAACTTCTTTTATTCTCTCAAAAACTACAAAAAAAAATTGAATTCCTTTTTTTTCTTGATCTGCAATCCTTTAAACTGACAAACCCTGTAATTAGCTTCCTGATAACAAGCTGAAATTAGGCATTACTTAAGAATTTATTTGGCAATCCAATTATGGGGTCTGTGTCAACTTGAAGATGATTGCAAATGATGGCTATTTAATGAATTAATTTTTTGTATTTTTTGAAACCCTAAAAGAGATTTTATAAATACAATAAAACTGCCTGAAGATATTAAGTATTTTACGATTCATACTTATGCAAGTAGAAAATATAATATTCCTTAAAAAATGTATAGATGTTCAAATTGGCACCAATGTAAAACATGACAACCCCACCTGCACTATATAAACTAGCAATTTTCTATAACAATAAATTTTGTAGGAATTTTTTGGTCTTCTTCCCGATGTCTTTTTTTTTTTAGGGGAGGGGGTGTTTATGTTAGGGGGTTACACATGTTAACATTACGATCAAGTTGTATTGTGAATCTGCACCTCATTGGCACAAGCATAAAAATATTGCCTGTCCGATTATTGATTAAGCCCTAATCTAGCTCATTTTTTTAACATACTTTTAGTTAAAAAGTTGAGTTCTTAAAAAATGAGTTATATATTTTTGTTACACTATATAGAAATTGAGATCTAACATCGGTGGAAGTAATGTATTTTATTCCTTTCATTTGAGAAATTATAGTTTGCACTGGATGATAAAGCTAATCCTGGTTGGAGAACATTACTAAATTTTTATTCTCTTGTAATAAAGGACAATTTCCACATTCTGTATCTTTATGCATACTGTTCATTTATACACAAACATTTCTATATACAATTTACAAAAGATCAAGAATGAAAAGTTTTCTTTTATCAGTTTGTTGGTGCATTTGAAACTATTCATTAATATCTTGCCATTTATATTCATAGACCCTTAAATATAAGAGTATTCATATTTGCCAGTTAGACAAATGCTTAATTCAACTATCATAATAGTTGTAATAGCTATGTGTAGATTCTTCAGAAGTTTTAATTAATAGGCAGGTATTCTGAAAAAATTGAAACCCTGGTCCCTAGTTTACTAAACCAGTGTTTTAAGTATGCTCATTATTTACCATGTTATTGTATATTGGTTTGCCAAATAACTAAAATTTGTTTATATCTTGTATTAAGTATGTTTGATACTGTAATAAAATGCAAAAAAAAAACCAATCAAATGTGTCATGACCCAGCGTTTATATTCAATACACTCTATGTTGGAGGTTCTTTTGTAGGACTTTCTTAAAATGTTGACTGCATTTTTTTTAAACATCTGCAGGACATTCTGGACATTTTAAAAAGTTTTCTGGATGTTCTTAAAAGGTTTTCTTAACGTTCTTAAAACGTTTTCTAAAAGTGTGCAGAAGGTTTTTACAAAGTTTTCTAAACGTTAAAAAATTTTTTGAATGTTTTTAAAAGGTTTTTCTAAACGTTCTTCAAAGGTTTTCCCAACGTTAGTAAAAGGTTTTCTGAATGTTCTCAGTATGTTTTCCAAACGTCTAAAGGTTTTCTGCAGGTCCTCAAGACTGGAAAGCAATTGCATAAAAGGTTTTTCATAGGTTTTGTAACATTTAAAAAACGTTTTAAAGACGTCCAGTAAAACGTTTTATGGGCGTCCAAAACCTTCCACAAAAAAACGTCCAGAAAACGTTTTTATGAAACGTCCGAAGAACCAACTTGGACGTTTTTAGAACGTTCAAAAAACGTCCAATTGTTAGCTGGGATAAGTGGAGAGGGGTATACCGTCTTACCAAACAATTTGATGCCTGATGTTTACGAGCGCTACTCGTTATCAAAGTCATTCAGCTAACAGTAACTGTGTATTACATGGTATTACCCATCTTTTTCATATTTTGTTTTCCCACTCTGGGCATGTATCTACTCTGATTGGCTGAAAATGAAGAGCATCCATACGTCACGGTGCAAAGCCTGGCTGCCAAACATGCGGTAACAAGGACAATCTTCGCACTGCTGTTGTAGCAGTGAAGAAAATTAGGTCAGCGTCGTAGTCATTGCGGATGCGATTTGAAGTATTAACAAGAATAAAAAACATTCCAAATTGTATATTTCCTGCTTATTTTCACCGTTTTTGTACCAAATACCAGCTCACCTGATTAAATACGATCGGTTGTAAATTTAATACAAATGAAATATTTATGCATTGTACTGTAAGTGCCATAAAATGAGAGTAGTACTTAATTTTTCGACAAGCCCAAAGTTTTCGCTTAAGCGAGAATTTAGGTCCGGTACTTAATTTCTCGATGGTACCTGAATTCTCGTGACACCGGCGGCCGGCGCATTCGATCGGCTACTACGAAGTTTTCGCCGGCTACTTCAATCAATGCTGTACAAAAATTAATACAAAAACCACCAATATAAATAGCGCAACAGGCCTGTAAAGAACCTTATTTACCTACACGATGTTAATTTGCAATAGTATGCACTCATTTCGATGTTCCTTTCTGTTGAAAGTCCGTTAAAATGTCTACCAATTTTCAGACTCCATTTCATGAACTCGCGGCGTAAACAAAGTTAAAGTTTAAAGTTCGGCAGTCGCGTCTGGGTGAGTCCATCAAAGAAGGTACGCCTCCAAATCACATGTTAGCCAATAAGATAATAGAAATTTCTCCTCCACCACATGCTCAGGTGATGACGATATACATCGCCCAAACTCTTTCACTGTACATTGGGCTTCCGGGTTTTCTTACCACGGAGAAGAAAAAAACAGATCGTCGTTTTAAAAATTAATTTGTGTATGACTATGAACCTTTTATTTTCATTTCATTTTTATTTTACTAGCCCTCTTTGTGATGACATAGATATTTCGGAAATGATAAATAATTAAAAAAAACGAACACTAGCTCAAATTCGTTTACATTCGGTGGCGGAGGTAGCAAGCCGAACCAACTATATTGAATGCTGTTTACACTCACAATTTCAGAGTCATAGATAGTACAATGATTTGTAGTTGTGATTTGTTGATCATAATATAGTATATATAGTTAAAGCTTAGTAAACTATAATTAGGCCTAAGTTGTCCTGGATATTAAGTAGATCCCTGATTAAAGATCATGAGAAATTTGTTGGCGTTTCATTTTGACTATAATGGTAATGTGATGATGATGAATTTTACTATATAAAAGTGTCATTTCCGGCCATCTCGAGAGGTACTATTTCCTCAAATTTTCTCACCTCAGCCCCTGCCATGGTGGGGCTGAGGACGTTGTGAAATCACGTTTTTGAAGTAGCCCTATGTAAAGTACATACTCAAAGACAATGTTTTTAAGCTTTTTTTCTATGTTTTTTTCTATGGTATATCACACACATTAATAAGATCTCTATAAATGGTTGTCAAAAATCCCTGATAAAAGATCATGTTTGTTTAATAATACTACTACTAATAGTAACAATAATAATAATAACAATGATGATGATGACGACGATAGTAATAATTGATAATAATATTAATAGCAATAAAAAGTGAAGAAAATTATGCTAAATGCGAAAAAAAAAGCTATGATTTGTTGATCATACTATAGTATATATAGTTAAGCTTAGTAAGCTATAATTAGGCCTAAGTTGTCCTGGATATTAAGTAGATTCCTGATAAAAGATCATGAGAAATTTGTTGGCTCATGATAATTTTTTTTGGCGCTTCATTTTGACTAATGGTGATGTGATGATGATGAATTTTACTATATAAAAGTGTCATTTCCGGCCATCTCGAGAGGTACTATTTCCTCAAATTTTCTCACCTCAGCCCCAGCCATGGTGGGGCTGAGGTGGTTGTGAAATCACGTTTTTGAAGGGCCTATGTAAAGTACATACTCAAAGACAATGTTTTTAAGCTTTGTTTTCTATGGTATACACACACATTAATAAGATCTCTATGGTTGTCAAAAATCCCTGATGAAAGATCATGAGAATTTTTTTTGGGCTTCATTTTGACTAATGATGATGTGATAATGATGAATTTTACTAAAAGTGTCATTTTCTGCCATCTAGAGGTACTATTTCCTCAAATTTTCTCACCTCAGCTCCAACCATTGTGGGGCTGAGGTGGGTGTGGACTCACAAAATGCCCTCCCCCTCCGCCTTTTAAAACAGATCTGTGCCCTTCCCTGGGTAAGACATTAAACTCCATCGAGTCGGCTCCTGATGTATGTCTTAGTGATTGCTGTTTGTTTTTAGGATGTGATCTGGTTTTTCATGTCCATTTTTCGTGATTATGACTATTCTGGATAAAGAATGTTTTGAGCAGAGGTGGATTCAAGGCCCCCCACCTCCATTTTTTAAGGAAACAAAAAAAGAAAAATATATTCAAATTGAAGTGCGAGAGTGTAATTTCCGGCCATCTAGAGATGCATTAATCATAAATTTTCTTACCTCAGCCCCAACCATGGTGGGGCTGAGGTGGGTGGTTCCTCGGTCTGTCAAAGTCCCTCCCTGGTTCCTGGATCTGCCACTGTTGATTTATTATATAATTATTTTTGCGCTTATTTATAATGCGTCTATTGCAATTTTCACTTTATCCTCTCAAACAGTCCTAAGAACGTTCAAAGTGCGCTACTTCACAGTAGGGGGGATTCGCCCCCTTGACACCGCCGGGGTCATACATAATTCGCATAACGGCTCCCCCCCCCCTTTCAAAATCCTGGCTACGTCCCTGATTCTGACCTTAAATTCCGATGTTGAGCTCGAAAAATTCGTAAATTCTAGGCCTATTCTAACCTACTCAGTAAGTATACTAATCAAGGAGGTTCTGCTCATCACTGAATGTGATTGCACATGTGCAACCACTGTGCAGTGTATACTAAGAAGTTCAAATGGGAAACTAATTTTCCGTACCATATGACATACCACGATGTTCAATCATCATCAATCAATGTGTTTCAATCGATATTAGGCCTACAGGAAAATAGTTTGTTAATAAAACATTGATAAACATTGTTCATTTTGTAGGATGCTTGAATACCATACAAAATTAAGGAATATCATATGAGTGAATACTGTGTATGTGTGTAAAATTGTCTCTTTCTTATCTGTGCCTGGGATAGCCAGCTAAGTCCTGGCAGGCTTATGGCGCCTTAGCCTGCCTAGGCCTAGATACTGTAGCCTACACAGTGGCTGTAGGCCTATCTAACCTAGGCCTAAACTCACGATACGATATTTTCAGCTATTGCATGATATTCCTCTCATGAATTAAATTTAGGCTTTTTGAGATTCGCGAAAGTTTAATGTCGCGAAAACGGCCGAAATTATCAATTCGCGAAAGTTTCTGGTTTACAGTATTTAGGCTAGGTAGGCCTATGTATGAAGAATATGTAAAAATATCAACTTTTTTAGAGCTCAGTAATTGATTCTGAAAAACTGTTAAATAAAAATGATGTAGAGAAATGCCATCAAATGGGCTTAAAAAAACTCTAAAACCCTGGAGCGCAATGGCGCTTCCGCCCCCTTGACCCCCGACCAGGGCTCTGCCCCTGGACCGCGATGGGGGCCTAGGCGGCCCCCCTATACCCCGGCCTATTTAAATTTACTCTCCTGTTACTTTCAAATTTCTCCTGCTACTCAAATTCTTAAATAAACCCCTGAGGCCTATAGATAACATTATTCATATTATATGGACAATCACCGGAGACGATCAATTTCTAATAACCAATTGGGGATCAACAAAGACAATAGAAATGACAAAAAGCAGAAAATTTAGACAGTTAAGTGAGATTTATTTAGGAAAACAATGTTTCTTGAGAAGCCGACGAAGTCGAGGCATTTAGGTATATATCTACACTTATGCCTTGTTTTTTTTACAAGCCCGGGCACATGTACCTACTACTAGCCTTCTCCATAGCCCACCGTTTATTATTTCAAACACATAATTTTTGTATTATTTGTAACGCTTATACGCACACCCCCACCCCCCTTCAAAATTGTCAATGGTCACTAAGGAGTGCCCAAGTGACCTCAAAATTTCATC
>NW_022704998.1:15188-23418 GCF_011630105.1 Anneissia japonica | reverse complement strand
CATACATACTTATATGTACGGTTGGGTCAAATTTGTGTGGTGGTTGAAAAATACAGGGGGTGTCTTTATGGCCCAAAATAGTGATTTCAGACTACATTGGTTATGTAATTCGACAGGCAAATTACAGTAACATTTTTAGCAACTTTCTTTGAAAAAATATCGTAGGCATAGGGCCTAGCTACGTATACAGTATTTTCCTTTTACAGTACGTAGTTTGGAACGATATCGGAAGTGGGGGTGCTGGCAGTGGCCTGCTATTAGGACTACAAATTATTTGAAAATATCTTGGGTCCGATCGTCCACACCAGTTGGGCCCAATCGTCTATCACCCGAAGTTTTCATTACGATTATCAAGAACGTACACGATCTATGCCCTGGGCTAGGCTTAGCTTGCTGTTGTCACTCTGTGCCGTATACTACACTACAACCGCATAACAAAGAAAGCGACCCACGTGGTGCATTCTTAAATATTACACACATTATTTAATTGTATTAGACGATAACACGATATCATTGATTGAACGATCTAACTAGGCCTACCCTTGCATCGCAGTACTACTGAACTAGGCCTAGCTTAGGCCTCATGTTTTTGTGGAAAGCTAGATAGTCGTTATGTACCCAACAGTCGGCTGCCTTTATATTTTCACCTGTTTTCAGTTTGCATTCAAAGGGTACATTGCTGCACAGCCAACTGTCGGGAATATAGTACCTTCATATGACTACTCATACGTATACAACAGAAAAAAAAGTGAAAAATGGAGATCTAAATGAAGAAACGATGTATTTCAGCAAATATTAAAACATTTTAGTTTTATTTTAGGCCTTCTTCAAAATACCTATGCCTCAGCAGATGATTTTTTTGCCGTAAAACCAAAATAGTTTCATCCATGCTGACATTCCGCGGTCGGTTAGCGTGAGCCCTGACTGAACTCTGCAGAAACTTCACATCGATCTTCGCATCGCGATGTAAAACAAAATGTCGGAAAACTTTTCTTTGACGCATGCGCATTTGCATAAATGTCTACACACACACACATACACACTACACACAATAAAAAACATAGGAAATAGCAAGAGTGATTACAATAGTTCCTATTGCATTACATGCATAGGAACTAAAAAGCTGTGAAACTTTAATTCAAAATAGAGGGCGTCCACTTGAGTTGCACTGCCATTGGAGTTTTGCATTGCCACCAACGTTTTGCACTGTGACTCTCAGTTTTGCACTGTGACTCTCAATTCTGCACTGTGACTCTCAGTTCTGCACTGTGACTCTCAGTTCTGCACTGTGACTCTCACTTTTGCACTGTTACTCTCACTTTTGCACTGTGACTCTCAATTTTGCAGTGTGACTCTCAGTTCTGCACTGTGACTCACTTTTGCACTGTGACTCTCACTTTTGCACTGTGACTCTCACTTTTGCACTGCTGACTCTCAGTTTTGCACTGTTGACTCTCAGTTTTGCGCTGCTGACTCTGTGTTTTGCACTGTGACTCTCACTTTTGCACTGTGACTCAGTTTTGCACTGTGACTCGCAGTTTTGCACTGTGACTCTGTGTTTTGCACTGTGACTGTGTTTTGCACTGCTGACTCTCAGTTTTGCACTGCTGACTCTCAGTTTTGGCGTTCCATATAACTTGGACTATTCCATTTGGTCCACCCTCTTTGGTTGTCAGTTTGTTCCGTGTTGGTCGTGTGTGTTTTGGCTTGGCTTACCGTTTGGCTTGGACCAATATTACCGAGCTTTTGTTTGAGGACGGTGAGCGCGCAGTACGGAGGAACCAACAGACCGTGACCATACTCGCAAACAAGCTTCCGTCCTGTTCAGAAGTTGTTTCGTTTCCGTTTACGCGACGGAGGAATATGCGTGCGAACGCGCCCTCACTTTAGTTACCAAAACATGGCGAACTTGCACAGAATTCAAGAGGCACTTGTCGCTGCGTAGGCATTATTATAGGCTAGGCCTAGGCCGGACGTACATATAATCGCCTTTACACTCGCCGCGTAATACTGACATTCAATTAAGACAACCTCTTATTGTTGCGTTCTAAACCGGACGCTATTTTCAGTCAGAACCGTCCTCAAATTCCGCGGTACGGTGAGATGCAATCTTTCACGCATGCGCAAATGAATTTTCGGCTCTAATTACCGTACTAGATTTCTCCCGTACCGAAACAAAAGCTCGCTAGTGTTTTGCTGCAGTGACATCTCGGTGCTGGCGACACGCTGCTGGCGATGACTCGCTGCTGGCGATGACTCGCTGCTGGCGAATCGATCTGCGCATGTGTATAAAATGGTATTTACTTCCGAAAACATGCCTGCTGCACGCGGTAGGTTTGTATTTTGTTTTTCAATGAATGAAATTCAACTTTTAAGATGTCTTTCTAGACCTAGTTACATTATCATTATAGAATATCTACTCTCTATTATTCGGCTGGCATAGGCCTACTACTAGCCAACTAATGGGACAGTCCCACACACTTTTCTAATGCCAATGGGTCGACAAAAAATGGGTCCACATTTTTAAAAATGGGTCCAAATTTAATGCAGTTTCATGCATAAATGAGTCCTCATTTTGAAAAATGAGTCCAAATTTCTTATATTTAGCCTAAAATGGGTAAAATTTTATGAAAATGGGTCCAGATTTTTCATATTTTTCCGTAAAATGGTTTGCTTTTAATAAAATGGGTCTACATTATTTGAATTTACGCGAACAGTGTGTCCCTGATATTGTACCTGTTAATAGCATTTGTAGTATGTCCTGAACAGATTCTATGTTTCGTTCTTTATTAGAACATTGAATTGATAATAAATAATATCAGTATTTTCAAATAATAAGGACTCTATAAGAGATTGTTTAGAAGCAATTTCGGCAGTCATGTGATGTCATGAAGTCCAAGTTAAAACCTTCACAACTCTCAGTGTGTTCATATATGCTACTATTCGAGAATGCTTAACAGCTCGAACCTTTAAACATCACCATTTTGGACTTAGATTATTAATTCTGGACAATGTTCTAATAAAGAACGAAATGTAGAGTCAATTATGGCCTCAAGTCTGTCATCTTTGAGAGTTACCATACTCATATTCTAAATTGTGTTTTAGAGTTAGCATTAATTATATTATTTACTTGGTTTTTCCCATTGTTTTGCAGCTTACTTTTCTCTGACTGAAACTCAATCATGTAATTAAGGCAGCCTCCACATCCAATTCTTTATTTGTACTCCATGAAATAGAGACAGAATATATGAAGAACTTTGACTAGTATCGAATAGCCTTGCTTGAAGCTGTTGCAGCATCCAAAAGAAAATCTACAGCTACCTTCCTGTTTGTTAACAAATCCATGCTGCGTTCATAACTAAATGGAAGACTTGCAAGTCATAATGGCTGTATTCGACTGGTCGTTCTTCGTTAAACCACGCCCACTTGAGCAGTGGTAATATCCTACTTAATGAAGAAGACCTTTCGAATCGAAAACTGGTAAATACTCAACAAAACAAAAAGGCTACATAGTTACCCCAATGATACATCATGCATAATCAAGGTTTTTCGAAAAAAATGTTTTCATCCAGTTTTTTAATTCAGTTAGCCTATAATTATTTTTTGACTTCATGTGCGTAAATGTTAAAATTTTTAATTTCTGAAATTTAATCTAAATTATATTAAGAGAGAGTTGTTGCTAAACCAATTGGCGCTAAACCAATTGGCCATGTTTATTTTGGTCACGCGAATAATGCTAATTAAAGCACACTGGTTTACATTAATTTTATATCTATTTTACAAACCAGTAGATTGGAAATAATACTCAACGAAAAATTGTAGTCAACAAAATGAACAAGTCAAATAAGCCCATTAACAATTTATGCAGGCGTTGTGTATGCTATCAAAAACCAGGTTCAATAGCAGGGCCCAGCCAGAGGGGTGTTGAGGGGTTTTAACACCCTCTAAAATTAATCGAAATAAACAAAAAATCCTGATAATGTAGTAGTAAAGGTAACTTTCAAAAAATATAGGCCTTTATGTATGATTTATGTATTGATTTATTATGATTTACAGAGGATCCCGGAGGTACTCTCCAACCAGGGCCCCCCCCCCCCAGAATAAACCAGAAATAATTGAAAGAAATGAATGAATCATAAACCTAACATACTGTGAAAATTGTTAACATTCTTTCATTACGCCATCTTTACATGATTGTAAATTTTATTTTCATATGTAGGCCTATAATTCGGGAATAGATCAAATTAAATCTCACTATATTCTAGCTCCTATTTTGTTTTCTTGAAAAATATGAAGTTATGAAGTTGAAGTTTGACTTAAAATCAAATAAATTTTTTTTAAAGTGAATAAATTTGTTATACCTTATAGTAATATTGCATAGTATATAAACAATAAAAGGAAAATAAGTGAGGGTGTTTTAGCCTGTCTTATAGTAGTACAGTATTCTCAGATGCAATGGAAGTGTTGAAAATACAGATAAACAAATAAACTTGCCCTTGAAGAAAAAATAAAAATATGGCACTTGTTTTGTTTGTTTATATATGCTCTTTGGATTCATTTAGGATGCTGTATAAAAGTAACAATTCAGAGACTATTTACAACTTTTATTAAAACAGAAGTTTTCTTGCACTTTTACAATCAAAGGAATGATTGCTGGAAAGATCACAACCACTCAGGACATTACGAAAGACTGAATGATACATTATGCCTTTTAGTAGAACAAACAGATTGGCTAATTCTACCATTCCCACTTTTGTCAAACTATTAAATAGTGAAGCCAAGTGTACTAATTCGCCTTTTTTGGGTCAAATTTATATTTTTCTAGTAATTAGATGTAGGCAATAATTCAAAATTCTTAATTTAATTGTATAATACATAAGTTTTTTGTAATAAATTAACTTTGGTAGATAAGTATCTTTTTAGAATAATGGATATTTTGTAGCAATTAAATGTAAGTACTGTACAGTACTGTAATACATATAAATTTTAATTACAATTTAATACTTATAAATTTTAATTACAATTTTATATAGACTGAATTGCTTGCCTGTAATAAATTTAATTTTATGTTTTCCTTTTATAATTAATTTATAGTAAGTCATATTTATAATCCTTTTTGAAATGTTTTAGTCTAGGCCATAAATTTATTTCGTTTAATGTCTTGTATTTTTCTGCCGTTTATATTGTAAATTCAGATAAATTTCTACATTTTCTATGTTGCCTTCTGAGTGTTTTTTTATACCAATAAATGAAATGAATGAAATGATAACAATCTTATCTTATTATATTGTGTATATTGCAATTGAATGTCCAAGTAGTACTAAAATTAAAGCAACAATTGAATTTCTTTTAAAAATGTACAAATGTGTTACTTTTATTTGAACACATGTATGAACTAATAATCCAGTCTCATAATCAAATGAAAATCTTTCTTGCATTTGGAAAGCTACAACTTACATACTGGTCTCTCAAAAGGTTCAGATTTGGTAAGGTAAAACTAATATCAATTAAGTGACCCAAAACATAAAGTGATACACCAAAACCTACAGATGCTAAATTTTAATAAATTCACCCTTTTCAACATGGCAAGATGTATAAAATTATACTTTCTAATATACAGCAGATTATTAAATGACAAAAAGTAAATTTAATTAAAAATTAAAACATGAATAGAAGGTATAGTATACAAAATATGATCTACAGAGCAATTAAAAATAGATTTAAAAAAATTTAAAAAACATTGCACATAAATATTGGTCTTCCTGCAATTAATTAGGCTATTTTGAGACCTGGGGTTTGTTATGATCTTTATTTTGTTTATTTTTATTTATTTATTATGTTTTCTTTATATATGTTTAGCAGCCTTAATTAGAAAAAATTGACATTCATTTTGGGCTATAGAAAGATGGTCCTTAAGTAGAGGTGGTTTTTAATTAGAGGGAAACCGGCATGTCTGTAAATGCTGATGCTGAGATGCAGTAATATGCCAGCCACACGCAGGCTTCGGTCATGTTCAATCTCCCTAACCGCGCTACGTCTGTTTCGAGTCTACTGTATTTCATTTCGGGTAGCTAGGAGGTACAAATGTACGAGGCACCAAGTGTAAATTTATTATTTTAACACAATTATTTATATATATAATTCATTATTTAACATATAATTGAATAGATCACCCATTATTTATATATAATGCATTTACGTCTAAAAGATTATATAATAATTATTATAATAATTGCGTTAACCTTTTTATTATTATATTGTATAATTAGTTTACTGATTACATTATATACAAATAATGAAAGGCTAACCAAACATTATTTATATATAATAAGGTTACTGGCTTCATTATATATAAATAAGGAAGGGGAAACACATCATTATATATAAATAATGAAAAATAACTTACAATTATTTATATATAATAAGTTCACTGATTCCATTATATATAAATAATGAAAAGGTAACAAATCATTATACATAAATAATGAAAAGTAACTTATAATTATTTATATATAATAAGTTCACTGATTTCATTATATATAAATAACGAATTAACTTCAAACTCATTATTTATAAATAACTGCTTTTACATTTCATTATATATAAATAATAGCTGTCGCAAAACCATAATGCTTGGACTTCAAACTCATTATATGTAATGCACACGTGTTATCGTGTCAAGGTCATTATATCTAAATAATAGTTTTTACTTCAATTTACATATAGTCCTACATAACCGTTGAAGTCGAGTGCCATTATATATAAATAATGACATCGTAGGAAGCATGGTTTATAAATAATTCGTTATGCAAATTACAAAGTAATAAATATTCACCAGTGCTCTAAAGTTACAATTAGGTCCTATTCACCTATCGAAAATGGCAAAGCAAGGTATACAGCAAATTTTATTGAATCCAGTGGTGGCGCCAATAATAATAATAATAATAATAATAATAATAATAGTTCAATGAGACTAATTTAAAATTTTTTGCATTCTGTTATGACAAATGCTCATTTGGATAGCCTCATGATGCTTGGAATACATCGCGATAGGGGAAGCAACCTCGACCTTGACATCGTGGTTGACAGATTTCGTGCAAAATTTCAATAATGTAGAATTTCACTTTAAAGAAAGAGGATTTGTAAGGAAATTAGATGGTTACATTGCAAACTCTTTGTTTCTTATTTTATTCAAAATGTTTTGGTTTTGGAAGCTGATTTCGACATTAGAAAACATAGTCTACATGAAGTCATATTATAGTAACTCAATGCCTATCAAATAAGTAATAATAATAATTCGTCAAATATCCGTGGCTGCCAGGGGGTGAAGCCCCCTGGAAAAAACCATCGTAGTGGCAAAAAGCAAGAATTTAGTCTAATGAAACTTGGTTATCATCTTGATACCTTCCGACGAAAATATCACCGAAAAAATAGATAAAACGACAGTTGAATGACAAAGACAATTGAAGACTAGATTTGAACTCGTCACTGAGGACGAGTTAGGTGATCCGCCGTACTTCGACCCTCACGAAGCACGCGCGGTTCTGATTGAAAAGTATAATATTCTAGAACATGCTCTATTTAAAGAGTAATTTTGAGCATTTTAAAAGGAATTTTAAAGAAAAAGAGTAATTTTGAGCATTTTAAGGACTTACGAATGTGTACACATACGTGTTAACGTCCGTGCGCACGGTAGTATTAATACCGTGTCACAAACCCAACACATGTAACCGAAACGTAATTTCCAGCTTCAGTACGTGCTGTGGGCGTGGAAATGAGCGTACGGCTCGTCAATTTTGGAAAGTTGTTGAATATTAAAAATGACCTGAAACGTGCTTTAAATTACCTGAAAAGTGATATTAACAATTTTAAAATTGTAACGCACAAGTACGAATACCTAAAACGACGTGCCTGACGACGATAATGGCACACGAATTTAAACCTTGTCAAGTTTAATTTAAAACCCCCTGTTGGTTGGTAATGAAACACGAATTTTGCCTTTACAGTATACGAACTATCGGTCTGATAGTGTCGAAATACAGTCTGCCGCCCTCTATTTTCAATGTGTTTACATCTTTCAAGAAAGGAAGATGAGAAGGCTCCAAAAAGCATTCTTTTTGACCATGATGACGTCACCAAAATAAAAAATAAATGGACACGTCCGAAAGAGAATTGATTTAGCTATAACATACTCACAGGTGGGAGACAATCAATCAAGATAAGCGAGAAC
>NW_022704998.1:9514-14936 GCF_011630105.1 Anneissia japonica | reverse complement strand
GGCAGTTTTTGATATATCGTGCGAACAAAAAAGGGGAGAAAGAAAGAAGAATAAAAAAAAGAAGATGAAGATGATGATCCTGACAATAACAATAGGTGATCCGCACTAGCTGCGGATCACCAATAATAGGTTGTCATTAGAAGTTATTTAGTATAAGTTGCCGTCCCCGGCATTGTCAGTGACGTCGTATGATTTGTGTGCGATATTTACCAATTAACCCCTAAGTAAAAGATAGTTGAGCTATGTAGTACTTTGCAAATCAATCCAGAAACCCGGTAGTTTGTTGAATTTTTATTGGTAGCGTCATGAGGGCATGGTGAAGGCTGGTTACAATTTGGTGGCACATCGATTGAGTATTTTCATTCATCTGGCCATGTAAGTCAGTGACGTATCTAGATGTCTTGAAATGGGGGAAGGAAGGTGGGGGCTGATGGGGAAGCGCGAAGGTGAAGTGGGGTGGGGGTGGCTCGATGATCAGTTAAGGGGAGCTAATTCGCAAAATAAGGTGATTTTAGGTGATTTTTAACTACTTGATCTTGATTTGAAACCAGAGTTAGTATAATCTTAGGTAAGCATGTGGTTAACATAAGCAAAAATTTAGTCCAATGAAACTGTTTATCATCTTGATACCTTCCGACTAAAATTGACCCTACCAGCTTCACCACGGCGTCCCCACCGATCGATCTAGCGTGACGTTCTTATGTGGGTGTTTTTATAGATTATAGAGAATAGTAATATCACCGAAAAAAATAGATAGAATGACAGTTGATTGACCAACAAAGACAACTGAAGACAATAGGTCGCCATTAGAAGTTATTTAGTATAACTTTAATCGGAAAAATTAATCTCAAAATTGAGTTGCCGTCCCCGGCGTTGTCAGTGACGTCGTATGATTTGTGTGCGATTTTTACCAATTAACCCCTAAGTAAGAAATACTTGAACCATGTAGTACCTTGCAAATCAATCCAGAAAGCCCGGTAGTTTGTTGATTGTTAATTGATAGCGTCCCTTCGCTGCAAAAAATAGTTTTTTGGGAGTTGACATCGTGAGGGCATGTTGAAGGCTGGTTACGATTTGGTGGCACATCGATTGAGTATTTTCATTCATCTGGCCACATAAGTAAGTGATGTATCTCGATGTCTTGAAATGGGGGAAGGAAGGTGGGGCTGATGGGGAGCGCGAAGGTGAAGGGGGGGGTGGCTCGATGATCAGTTAAGGGGCGCTAATTCGCAAAATAAGGTTATTTTAGGTGATTTTTAACTACTTGACTGTGATTTGAAACCAGAGTCAGTAGGCCTATAATCTTAGGTAAGCATGTGGTTAACATAAGCAAGAATTTAGTCCAATGAAACGGTTTATAATCTTAATACCTTCCGACGAAAATTGACCCTACCAGCGTCACCATGGCGTCCCCACCGATCGATCTAACGTGACGTTGTTATGTGGGTGTTTTATAGATTATTGAGAATGGTAATAAATTACAGTTAAATGACCAACAAAGACAACTGAAGACAATAGTTCGTTATTTAGTATAACTTTATTGGGAAAATTAATCTAAAAATCGAGTTGCCGTCCCCGGCGTTGTCAGTGACGTCGTATGATTTGTGTGCTATTTTTACCAATTAACCCTAAAGTAAAATATAGTTGAGCCATGTAGTAATTGGAAATCAACCCAGAAACCCGGTAGTTTGTTGATTGTTTATTGGTAGCATCCCTTCGCTGACAAAAATAGTTTTTTGGCAGTTGCGTCCCGGTGACATCCCCTTTTCAAATGTCAAAAAAATAACCAACATAAATTTTAAGTTTTTAAGTGCCATTCTCCAACTTTTTCTCATGCAGCCTCAAACATGAGGGGGCTCAGTTGGATATAGTTATTTTTCTAGTTTTTATGTATGAAATTACCCTTTTCCGGCATCAAAATTCCCCAATTTTTAACATTTTCTCACCTCAGCCTCTTCCATGATGGGGATATGTGGATATAGTACGGTAATTTTTGTTGTTTTTATGTATTAAAGTGCCATTTTCCGGCATCTAAAAGTCTGTAATTCTTACAATTGCTTTACCTCAGCCTCAACCATGGTGGGCTGAGATAGATGGATTGGAATTTTTTTTCATAAATTTTAAAGTATCCGAGTGTTGTTTTGGGGCATCTATATATATGGTAGTTTTTAGAATAGTACGTACTTAAATTTCCTTTTCTTGTACCTAATTAATTAATTGGTGTTTTTTTTTTACTCAATTCGTCAAAAACATTATTATTTAATAGGTAATGTAAGTTCTATTTTGGGGCATCCAGTGGTATAAAATACTGAAATTTTTGCGTCACCGCCAACCCACGATGGTACTGACGTGATATGGACTCTCATTACATCAGCACCCTGTTCTTTAATTTATGGATACGCCACTTTGCTGAAAACAAAAGTTAAGACAAAATATATATTTCCATTCGTTTTGTTGTTCATGTAAATGTCTGATAGGATATTACTTTATAACAATGCTAAAAACACAGTGTCAATACGTACATTTACACATGTAAGACTGAGCTGAGCGACTCCGAATTAAGGTGGAATTAGTAGTGGTTAAGTGACGTTTGTCATGCACTTTATTATGCGCTATAGAAAGGGAAGACCATAATGTAATGGAAATGAACCTCTCTGGTATTGCCGACAGTACAATCAGTGTAAGATATAGGCCAGTGTGGATTTAAACAATGTCCTCATGGCAATGTTCAAAATAAATGTAAATCAAATAAATATGACTGTTGGGGTGAGAGGGGGTGTATCTTTGTAGTTAGGTAGTTATATACTGGCTTTATGTCTAAACAAACTTTAATTTTAAACACCGGGTCTCCATTTTAAAAGCTCCTAAGATTTTCGTGGAGGTCCTTTTCGTCACTCTGTTTTTGAATATGTATGGTTGAGTTTACGTCAAAAAAATTGGCAAATATTGATGCGGAAATTTTAAAAAGTGTTTTTTTTTCTTGGCCGCATCATTTTTTCAACAGCATAAAAAACAATGTAATTTTGTGATTGGAAATAGGCCTACGTTTTTCTCTTTCTAAAATAAATATTAAACCAGTTTTATACAATATTTACAATATTCTTGCCAAATAAAAACAGTCCCTCCCTCATCTATTACAAAAAAGAAGTTGTTCCGATTAAAAAAATAAATAAATAAATAAAATTCACTATTCACTTAAAAAAAATAGTGATCTAATAATTTTTCTATGTGTCCTAAATTGGCTATAGTGGGACACAGTGATAAACTATAAATATCTTGTTTAATATTTTCAAAAATAATCATTTTGAAAGTGGTCCGGCCGTTTGGGGAGGGCGAGAGGCGCTTAAAACATTTGGTTTTGAAATTGCCACCCCATTCCACGGATACATGATTTAAAGTTAGTGGGGTCTGAGACGATATCCACCCCTGCCCTCCACCATGAAGTGTACAACTTTTTTAGCACTTTTAAATATCCGGAAATAGATGCTGACAGCCTGAATAGCCGCACCATTCTCTCTTAGGAGACAGCCACAAGAAAGGAGATAGCAAGCAAGCAAGGAGATAGTACGGTATGACTCAAGACATAGTTACCAACCGTCTCGCATCGTGCGGGACGGTCCCGCCTTTCAAAGTGATTTTGGTTGAAACACGCATTTCGCAGAAAACAGGAATTAGTTTTATTAAAAATATAAAAACGGTCATGCAGTAACTTGAGTCATTAAAAGTATTTACGTGAATACTTAATTCACTGACGCGTTACTAAAATTCGATCAGTATGCCTATGCATTTTTTGTTTGTTCAAGTAATGAAATGTTTGTGTACATTATAGTTTGGGTGCTCAAATTAAACGTAATGTACATTAAAACTGAAATTGTACATGGCTCTATTAAAAACAAATACTCCTTGAAATCGTTTTAGAACAGCTTAAAGATGCTCAGGTCGTCCTGGAAAGTGGCGTATCTATAGGGCTGCTGGGGAGCACGCCCTCCAATTACTCACCCCCTCCCCACCTACCCCTCACCCACAAAAAAACCATGTTTAATTTGTTAAAAAGCACATAAACTCCTACCAGACCTCTGCCCCTGGACCCTGCCCCCATCACCACACCTTTTAACCAGCCAACTGGTGTAGTAACGCATTTCAAATCTCTCAAGTTAGTAACTATGCAAGAAAACGTTAGACCTCAGGGACGTATCATGGGGGAGGGGAGTCGTGAGAGCCGCGGCTCCGGCTCCCCCCCTTTGTACACAGTGTTAAAATTTTAAAGCTTATTCTTGAGCCAATACAAATTCTTTCCTGGGATCACTCAAAATGAATACTTTTAAACATGTAAATATGCATCAGAATGTTATACATAGGCCTAATAAAACATATAGGCCTAAGCGTGATTTAAAAAAATCTTAAATCCATAAATCTCAGGCCAGGTCTTTTCAGATAGAAATGCGATATTGTGGTTCAATTTCGTTTTTATCCTTTTGCAAGCTTCTTTAAATGTTTGTTTAATAATACTACTACTAATAGTAATAATAATAATAATAACTAGATTTGAACTCGTCACTGAGGACGAGTTAGGTGATCCGCCGCACTTTGACCCTCATTAAGATCACGCGGTGCTGATTGAAAAGTGTCATAATATGCTAAAATACGCTCTAATTAGTTTTTTTTTTAAAGAATAAATTTTGAGCATTTTAGAAGATTTCCGCATGTGTACACGTACGTCTTGACGCCCGTGAGTACGGTAATAGCACAAAGAGTGACTCCTGATATGAATTATGTGTCAGGAACGGGTAAATTATGGAAAGTTTTGAAATGCTGAAAATGACCCGAAACGTTCTTTAAACTATCTGAATAGTAATATCGAGAATTTTCAAATTTTAACAGACACTCACGTCACCATGTGTGCTTGTACAGTAATAGCACACGAAATTAAACATTGTCAAGTGTATTTAAAACCGCCTGTTAGTTGGTAATGCCACACGAACTTTCCCTTCACATAATCTATATATATTAGTCTGATAGCGTTGAAATACAGTCTGCCGCCCTCACTCTGTTCTATTGTTTTACATCTTTTAAGAATGAGAGATAAAAGGGCTCCAAAAATTCATTCTTTTTGACCATGTTGACGTGATCAAAAGGAAAAATAAAGGGACACGTCTTCAAGAGAATTGATTTAGCTATAACATACTCACAGATGGGAGACAATCAATCAAGAATAAGCGAGATACGTTCAAACGAGTATAAACATAATGGCATCATAAGTTTGATGCGCACGTACGGTATTGCTATTGGCCAAAAGATGACCGAAAAGAATGGAAGTTTGTGAAACCAATGTCAGGAACCCAAAATATGTAAAATAACGTAATTTCTAGCTTTCGTACGTGCTGCGCACGTAAAAATGCGCGCGTATAGTGGAAAATTTAAA
>NW_022704998.1:7333-8612 GCF_011630105.1 Anneissia japonica | reverse complement strand
GGGGGTCACCTTTCAACCTAAGGAGCTATAACTGATTAAAAATAGGTCTGATTTTAGCATAATTTCACTGTATAGCGGCAAAATACGCGCAAAGATACCTATGTTTGATGCGCACGTACGGCATTGCTATTGGCCAAAAGATGACCGAAAAGAATGGAAATTTGTGAAAACAATGTCAGGAACCTAAAATATGTAAAATAACGTAATTTTAGCTTTTTGTACGTGCTGTGCACGTAAAAATGCGCGCGTGTAGTGGAAAATTTCAAAAAAACTTGAAATGCTCAAAATGTCCTAAAACGTACTCCAATTTAGTCAAAAAGTGATTTTGAGCATTTTGAAATTTTGATGCACGCGTGCGCGCGCGTTAATAAGCGCACGCGTAAAATTACGGTAGTGTACATTCAACATTAACCTAATGTTAATGCTCAATTATTACGATTTCGAAATGGCAATTGGTTAGGCTGATATGATCGATAATGTAAAAACGCAAAATTGCGCGTAGATGACATCACGCATGACTGAGCACGTTAAAAAGCTTACCATGACTATTCCAGACCAAGCCAAATGTTCGCTGACAGCGATTTTTCATAACTCGTGGCATTTTTTGAGATATCGTGCGAACAGAAAAGGGGAGAAAGAAAGAAGAATAAGAAAAAAAAGATGATGATGATCCTGACAATAACAAGAGGTGATCAGCTAGTGTAGCGGATCACCAAAAAGAAAGAAAGAAAGAAAGATTCTGACAATAACAAGAGGTGATCCGCTAACGTTAGCGGATCACCAAAAAGAAGATGATCCTGACAATAACAAGAGGTGATCCGCTAGTGTAGCGGATCACCAACTAGATTTGAACTCGTCACTGAGGACGAGTTAGGTGATCCGCCGTACTTTGACCCTCACGAAGCACGCACGGTTCTGATTGAAAAGTATATGCTAAAACATGCCATATTTAAAGAGTAATTTTGAGCATTTTAAAAAGAATTTTAAAGGAAAAGAGTAATTTTGAGCATTTTAAGGACTTACGAATGTGTACACATACGTCTTAACGTCCGTGCGCACGGTAGTATTAATACAGTGTCAGAAACCCAACACATGTAACTGAAACGTAATTTCCAGCTTCAATACGTGCTGTGGGCGTGGAAATGAGCATACGGCTCGTCAATTTTGGAAAGTTTTGGAATATTCAAAATGACCTGAAACGTGCTTTAAATTATCTGAAAAGTGATATTAACAATTTTAAAATTTTAACGCACAAGTACGAATAGCTTATACGACGTGC
>NW_022704998.1:5598-7316 GCF_011630105.1 Anneissia japonica | reverse complement strand
TTAAACCTTGTCAAGTTTAATTTAAAACCCCCTGTTGGTTGGTAATGCCACACGAATTTTGCCTTTACAGTATACAAACTATCGGTCTGATCGTGTCGAAATACTGTCTGCCGCCCTCTATTTTCAATGTGTTTACATCTTTTAAGAAAGAAAGATGAGAAGTCTCCAAAAAAAGTATTCTTTTTGAACATGATGACGTCATCAAAATAAAAAATAAAGGGACACGTCCGAAAGAGAATTGATTTAGCTATAACATACTCACAGGTGGGAGACAATCAATCAAGATAAGCGAGTACGTTCAAATCAAACAGTATAAAAAGTAATAACGTCATAAATAAAAATTCAATTTTTTCTTAATTCAAATGGCAATATGATGACGTCACACTGTCCGATCAGCCATTATCATCTATAAAATCGTATCTACAACTCATGTGCTTCA
The DNA here is from genome assembly GCF_011630105.1 of Anneissia japonica. Lineage (NCBI taxonomy): Eukaryota > Metazoa > Echinodermata > Crinoidea > Comatulida > Comatulidae > Anneissia > Anneissia japonica. The sequence continues at coordinate 6,877 of NW_022704998.1, read as the reverse complement.
GAATATGTAATAAAAATTGGGGGTCACCTTTCATCCTATGGAGCTATAACTGATTAAAAATATTCATGGTTTTATGCATATATAAAAGTTGATGCACGCGTACCCGCACGATAAGTCGCGCGAACGGAAAATTAAGGTACCTGACATTCAACCTTGACCTGAAGATTATGCTCACTTAATATGATCCAGAAATGACGAATGGTTAACATGATATGGGCTCATCAACGTTTTGAGGAAAGAAAGATATGGGGGGTCAGAAAAAACAATTTTTGATGACATCATCAAAATGTAAAAAGAAGTCAAATAAGTGATTATGGGGTCATCAAAGGCTGGACGAAAGAAAGATGAGGGGGTAAGCAATACCCTATATATTGACCATGATGATGTCATCAAAATGTAAAAATATACCACATATATAAAAGACAATTGCTTCAGTTACAACATACTCAAAGTTGGAAGACAATCCATCAAGAATAAGCGAGATACGCTCAAATACGCATTTGCTAAAATGAGGTCGTCGATAATATTCAGTTTGTTGAATTCAGATGGCAATATGATGACGTCATAATGTCCGATCAGCTATTATGACCTGTAAAATCATATTTGCAACTCATCTGCTTTCAGAATATGTAATAAAAATTGGGGGTCACCTTTCATCCTAATGAGCTGTAACTGTTTAAAATTAGGCCTGATTTTAGCAAAATTTCACTGTATATCGGCACGAATGCGCACGAAGGTCACTATGTTTGATGCGTGCATACGGCATTGTTATTGGCCATAGAGTGATTGAAAAGATTGGAAACTTGTCAAAACAATGTCAGGAAACCAAAATTTGACAAAAAAATTATTTTCTAGCTTCCATACGTGCTGCGCCCTTAAAAATGCGCACGCGTAGTGGTAAATTTCAAAAAAATTTGAAATGCTCAAAATGGCCTGAAACGTGCTCTAATTTAATCTAAATGTGATTTCGAGCATTTTAAAAGTTTGACGCACGCATACGCGCGCATTATGAGGCGCACGCGTAAAATTAGGGTAAATTACATTTAACATTGACTTAAAGTTAATGCTCACTTAATACGATTTCACCGCGTGAGCTTTATGAGGGTCAAAGTATGGCGGATCACCGAACTCGTCCTCAGTGACGAGTTCAAATCTAGTTGGTGATCCGCTAACGTTAGCGGATCACCTCTTGTTATTGTCAGGGATCATCTTTTTATTCTTCTTTCTTTCTCCCCTTTTCTGTTCGCACGATATCTCAAAAAATGCCACGAGTTACGCA
>NW_022704998.1:3797-4004 GCF_011630105.1 Anneissia japonica | reverse complement strand
TGATGTATGTCTTAGTGATTGCTGTTTGTTTTTAGGATGTGATCTGGTTTTTCATGTCCATTTTTCGTGATTATGACTATTCTGGATAAAGAATGTTTTGAGCAGAGGTGGATTCAAGGGCCCCCCCCCCCTTCATTTTTTAAGGAAACAAAAAAAGAAAAATATATTCAAATTGAAGTGCGAGAGTGTAATTTCCGGCCATCTAGA
>NW_022704998.1:0-3710 GCF_011630105.1 Anneissia japonica | reverse complement strand
CCTGGTTCCTGGATCTGCCACTGTTGATTTATTATATAATTATTTTTGCGCTTATTTATAATGCATCTATTGCAATTTTCACTTTATCCTCTCAAACAGTCCTAAGAACGTTCAGAGTGCGCTACTTCACAGGGGTATTCGGCCCCTTGACCCCGCCGGGGTCATACGTAATTCGCATAACGGCTCCCCCCCTTTCAAAATCCTGGCTACGTCCCTGTACGCTCATTTCCACGCCCATAGCACGTACTGAAGCTGGAAATTACGTTTCGGTTACATGACACTGTATTAATACTACCGTGCTCACGGACGTTAGGACATATGTGTACACATTCGTAAGTCCTTAAAATGCTCAAAATTACTCTTTTCCTTTAAAATTTCTTTTAAAATGCTCAAAATTACTCTTTAAATAGAGCATATTTTTGCATATAATACTTTTCAATCAGAAACGTGTGTGCTTCGTGAGGGTCAAAATACTGCGGATCACCAAACTCGTCCTCAGTGACGAGTTCAAATCTAGTTTTTCTATGTTTTTTCTATGGTATATCACACACACATTGATAAGAATAAGACCTCTATGGTTGTCAAAAACCCCTGATAAAAAAGATCGTGTTTGTTTAATAATACTACTACTAATAGTAATAATAACAATGATGATAATGACGATAGTAATAATTGATTGATAATATTAATAGCAATAAAAAGTGAAGAAAATTGTGCTAAATGCAAAAAAAAATGTTGTGATTTGTTGATCATACTATAGTATATATAGTTAAAGCTTAGTAAGCTATAGTTAGGCCTAAGTTGTCCTGGATATTAAGTAGATTCCTGATAAAAGATCATGAGAAATTTGTTGGCGTTTCATTTTGACTATAATGGTAATGTGATGATGATGAATTTTACTATATAACAGTGTCATTTCCAGCCATCTTTTTCCTCAAAATTTTCTCACCTCAGCTCCAACCATTGTGGGGCTGAGGTGGGTGTCGACTCACAAAATGCCCTCCACTCCACCTTTCAAAACAGATCTGTGCCCTTCCCTGGGTATGACATTAAACTCCATCGAGTCCATCGGCTACTGACGTATGTCTTAGTGACTGCTGTTTGTTTTTAGGATGTGATCTGGTTTTTCATGTACATTTTTCGGGATTATGACTATTCTGGATAAAGAATGTTTTGAGTAGAGGTGGATTCGAGGCCCCCCCCCCCTTCATTTTTTTAAGGAAAAAAAAAAAAGAAAAATATATTCAAATTGAAGTGCGAGAGTGTAATTTCCGGCCATCTAGAGATGCCCTAATCATAAATTTTCTTACCTCAGCCCCAACCCACTGTTGATTTATTATATAATTATTTTTGCGCTTATTTATAATGCGTTTATTGCAATTTTCACTTTATCCTCTCAAACAGTCCTAAGAACGTTCAGAGTGCTCTACTTCACAGGGGGATTCGCCCCTTGACCCCGCCGGGGTCATACGTAATTCGCATAACGGCTCCCCCCCCCCTTTCAAAATCCTGGGTACGTCCCTGCAGGCAATTAGCAATCAATCATCCAACCCACCAGTGACCGTTCTTCTAAGGGGAAGAATTTCGTCATGATCCCAATATAAATCGGGACGGTTGACAGGTATGCCATTAAACTAATAAAGACAACAAAATGTCATAATTACCAATATGTGAAACCAATGTTACCATGCAGACCAAATACATTATTAACAGAATATATCTCTACAGTGTTTTCCTTCAGAGTCATAAATATGGCTATCACTAATCGGTTAAACGCTGTACGCCTACAATTTGCAAGCTGTTTAGACAGGTTGAAGAAAGAACCTGTTTAAATGTACATGTAGTAAGACTTGGGTCTTTAGCCAATATAGACAAATAGACTAACGCCCTCTATCGACATCACAACAAAAAATATAAATTCTATCTTAGTACTACTTTTGCTTCTAGCGAGGATGCACAATCGAAAGCCATATCACGTAAAAGTGAATATGCTTAAAAACAATCAAAGAATTCATGCAAATCATACTAGCAGATTTCAAACAAGGATATATGCTTTTTACTAAAGCAGTAATAAGTCTAAGTGAACGTCAAAATACAGTATATAAAAATGTTTAAAACACATCATTCCAATCAAGATATGTGCTAAAGACGCAGATAAAATGTATATCATGCTGATGAACCCTTAAGTTACAAAATTTATATTATTTAGATAAATAAGAAAACAGCCAAGAAAATACTTTCACCTTTACTCTCCAACATTAGCAGCATTCGGAATAATTCTCTTGATTTGGATATATATTGCGACAATAAACCACTTGGACTTGATATTATTTGCCAAACAGAAACATGGCTAAATTCAATGGATGACTCGAGCATGTTGCACTTTCTAACAAGTTTAATAGTTTTGGCAGAAACCGTGGAACTGCTACCACGGAGAAGGCATAATAACATGTTCGAAGGAAATTGAGTCTGAATGATGTGGGTTTCTAAATTATCCTCCAAAAAATCTTATCTACTTTGCCTTCTTGCCTATTGCATAGGCCTATAACATGTAGGTAAATGCACGTCTCAGAATCTCAGAAATCTCTCAGAAATTCCGAAAAAATGTAACAAAGCACTCAAATTATCTAATGAGTTCACATTATGCATGAGGCGACTGAGACCGAGGAATAAGAGACCACCATTTAGCACTGGAATGGAAGTTGTGCTTCCGAGAGTATGTGGGCATGCTCTTCTCACAAATCGGGACCTCAACAGCCGATCGGGTATTTTATCTATAGGCCTAATCTCAATGGTAAAAGTTTAAATAAATGTGCATAAATATGACCGGTATAGAAGAAACTTTGAATTATCATTATTTGAATTGAAATTTGTTAAAATACAAGCATAGGAATTCTTTTGAAGAGAAGATACTACAACCATGCCGGTTTAAAAATAACGTACTTTTGTATTTCGACTAGAAAGCAATCTGATTCTGTATAGTAGGCCTAGTAGCAGGCTTACAAACTTTTCCTACTAGCAGGCCCTAGCATCAGTGACGTAGGGGTTTTGAAATGTGTCATTTGTCTGTAATAAGAGTAGGATTGGATTGGATTTATTCGGTGTAAACACCAAGGATAGCCAGCGAAAGTCTAGAAAAGACTTATTTCCAGTGGGTCCTTCTGGTGGTGATTGGGCAGTACACTGGGAGACAATCCCCCTACTCTTCTCCGAAGAGTGTACTGCGTTCTTTAACATGCACATGGGCCATAAATGCACATGGGACCAACGGCTTAAACGTCTCATCCAAAAGACGGTGCGCTATTGTAACTTGTATTTCAGCCCTCCACCTAGAGAGGCAGCGATGGGAATTGAATCGGCGGGGACCTAGAGATCTCCACGGTTCAGCGTACACACGTGGCTACCACCAGATTAGCAGACCGAGCTAAGCTGCTCTCAACAGTAGGCTGGTAGGCTACATGTTGTGTACAAAACATAACAAAACATGAACAATTCTGGGTATGAACCCCATACTTGAGTTGGAACCAGTCAACTCGAGCGGATGTCAATTCGAGTGGATGCCACTCTGAGCAAATGTCAGTTCGAGTGGATTCAAGCGACTTTGAACGCAATTTATTCAAGCGGATGCTAGTTCGAGCGAAAAAAAAGATTCACTTGTGCGAACAACAGTCTGTGCAAGTTATGTACAAATTACTTTAAAATTTCCTATT
>NW_022704997.1:0-670 GCF_011630105.1 Anneissia japonica | reverse complement strand
CGATCCAGTTTTGTCGGCGACACGGGTTTGTCGACGAACGAAGTCTCCCTGAGGGGATTGTAGAAAAACCATTCCCGTTCCTCGTTCAACGCCAGATCGTTCTCCATGTATTTTTCGACCGTTTCTATTCTTCGGTCGAGTTCCTTCATGCTTCTGTGCGATCGCAACTTGGAATCCTTCTTCCACCTCTCCGCCAGATCGTGGCGTACGACGGACGCCAGACGATTGGCCAGATCCTCCACGCGTGTCGTCGCGTCTTTCGTTCTCTTTTCGACGAGCTTCTTCGTTTGCTCGAGTTCCCCTATCTCCTGTCGGACAGACTCGGCTATGTCGGCAGCGCGAACGTCACCGACGGATCCGTCCGTCAGACGCAGAGCGTACCCTTTTCTGACGGTCTCTCCGGTGGTGCCTAAACACAGGGTCACGTCTATCCACAAGGAGTTGGATTGCGGGCAAGCGACGATGTTCGGTTTCAACACCCTCCGCGTGCAATTCGAGATTTCGCAGATCGAATTCAAGAGGATCGGTCTTGGCTGATTGCACAGTTCGTAGAGGAGGTGAAACGTCCTCCTCGTCGGCTCGTTCGTCTCGAAAATCATCACGGAGTACAGGCGACTTTCGTTACAGTCCTCTCTCAGGATCTTCCACCAGAGCACGGAAGGCTTGCCGC
>NW_022704996.1:0-825 GCF_011630105.1 Anneissia japonica | reverse complement strand
GCCCCGCGGGACGGGGGATGCCCCGACGATGGGTCAGATTTCCCCGACGAAAGCAAAGTGGGCGTGGTCGAGTAGGGGGACGAACATTTTGACAATTTAGGCGTTTCTAAGGATTTAATCGATTTTAGAGTCTACTGCCTTATGTAGAAAATACATATAATTTTTTTCTCCCTGACGAACTGTCCTATTTTGTCCCGACGAACTGTCCTTTTTCTCCCCGACGACTGTCCTTTTTCTCCCCGACGGGGGTGGGGAGAGCTCTCCTCGACGGGGGATCCTCTCCCCGACGGGGCCGCTCTCCCCGACGGGGCCCTGGCCAAGGCCCCTCCGTACCCCCACTGGCGCCACCCAAGATGTCCTCAACGAAAAAGTGGGCGTGGTCAGGCATCGGCGTGGCATTCGTGACTCTAGGCCTACATTCATCTAAGCACAGCCATGGAGGTGCGAAAATTTGAAGATACAAGACCTCTAGTAGATGGCCGAAAATGACACTCTTATTAGGCCTATATACCATCATAGTCAAGATAAAGCATCAACAGATCCTCCAAGATCTGTTTTTTATCACAAACTTTTAATAACAGTTGTTTCATGGCATAACATCATATTCGCACTTCCCACAGTTCATTTAAAAAATGCTCAGGCACAAATTTGACAGAGGAAGGTTACGCAGTCGAGGTGCAGGACAAAACAAAAAGGGGAAAAAAACAGACTTGATGATGTGGTAGAGTAATTTGAAGAGGAGCAATGGCTCTTCACTGGAAAGTTTTTATTTTACGATGCTCGGAAATGCTCTTTCCTGCCTTTGGACAATGTGATGGGGTAGGC
>NW_022704995.1:0-1297 GCF_011630105.1 Anneissia japonica | reverse complement strand
CAAAGGCGTACGCTACGCCAGGCTTAAGCCAGCCTTACGCCGTGTGTGTGAACATAGCCTGAGTAAATGATTTAATGAATTAACAAAAGAAAACACAAAAAATGAAAAGGAATGTAAAATAACAATAAAATGAATGAATAAATGTAGAAATAAGAAAAAAGAATTAATGTTTAATATATAAATACATTTCAGAAATGGAATTGAATATAAATTGGATTAAAAAAAAAGAAAACAGAATAATTATTAGATAATAAATGAAAGTAAATAATATTATATATTGATAGAAAATAAAAACACATAAATGAAAATAAAAATGCACCAAGTCATTGCATCATTATATTTAAAGTATTTTTTAAAATTTTTTAATGGAGGTTCATTAATAATAAATGAATTATGATATTCGTTTAAAACATTTGCAAGAGTTCTCTGTGATATTACAGTGCCATTAAATTTTATGGTGTAACAATGCTACATAAATAATACTGTACTCTCACTTTATAATTCATTTTTTATGTTTATCATCTTCAGAACTCAAGAAAGGACACTCAAGACCATGTGGTGGCAGCGAGGACGAGCCCCCACACCACTATGGGGTTATTTGTGATGGATGCGAAGGCCAAGTGCACGGCCCACGCTTCAAGTGTATGACCTGCCCTGATTATGACCTCTGCAAGAGATGCAAGAAGTCTGGAGTTCACCCCGAGCACGAGTTCCAGAAAATCCCAAGACCACATGGCAGACCACCTTTCTCTGGGGTAAGGGAATGTAACACGCTAAATCATAAGCCCCGACCAGATTATCGAATTGTAATTGACAAAAACATGTGTTTATGCCTAAATATGGTCGTGATGACATCACATCATGACTATATATGGGCATACAACAGAAAAATTTATTAGATTATTACTCCCGCCGGGAGATATTGATGCGGGAGTGAAAAAAAAATTTTTGCTGCATCAATTATTTTAACAGCATAAAAATAACAATGCAATTTTGTGACTTCAAATACATTTTCTTTAAAAAAACTAAAATTAAAGCAGTTTTTATACAATATTTACTATTACTAGCTAAATATAAACAGTTCCTCCTCAGCGATAAAAACAAAAGCAAAATAATTTATTGTTCTGATAATAAAAAAAAAACCGCCCTCCCTCATCATTTTAAGAGTGATAATCTTATAATTTTTTCTATGTGCCCTAAGTTGCTGGAATGGGGTGGGGGGTGCATTGACACACACTACAGTCCTCCTTCCCAGCCTATGCCCAGCCCATGAATTTAGGATAATAAAAATGCGGAG
>NW_022704994.1:0-1189 GCF_011630105.1 Anneissia japonica | reverse complement strand
AAGAACAGCACGTCGAGCTTCGGGTCGTACAGACAGACGTGCCGACGTCCGTGCACGCAGGGTCGTCACCGTTCGAACGTGTCCGAGAAGGGCTCGTGCAGCGACGCGTCCAGGAGTATTCCCAACGCCAACAGCATTCGCATCCGATCGGTCGCAAGCATCATTGACGGTACGAGGGAGACGAGAGCAAGAAGGCGATCCTCCTCGCTGCGACGGACGACGCACTTCCTGGCAGCTATCTTTCCGCTAAGGAAGCGTGCGCGACGAAAGAACTCGGAGCACTCATCTTCGGATGAGAACAGCGGACGCATCTGCCACAGCGGAAAGAGGCACGTCGGCGTTTCGATCACGTCGTTGCGAGTTGCAAGAAGATGGCTATTCTCTCCGACTTTCTCCAGTCGAGTTCGCGGACGCCGCTTAGCAGAGATAACAGTCAGCACGTTTTCGCCATCGTCGTGCAACGTTTCGTTTACCGAGAAGTGATCGTCGACCAGGCGCACTCCGAAGTCGTGTCGGCCGTCCTCGAAACGAACGGCGATCGCCGCCCTCCTGATCTCGGGAGGGAAGGACGTGCGAAACCATAGTTGGAATTCGTACATATCGCTTCCTTTCGAAACGATGTCCGTCATCCCTGTCGCGACGGCGAGCAGACCGCTTGCGTCAGAGGCGACGAGATGCGCCTTCTTAGGATTGTGCGGAGACGTCAGCTTCAACGCGAATATTCCTGTTACCGGCTTCGTTTTCGAGCTTACGAAAACGCACGTTTAATAATGTGAGACGACGGCCACCCGACGTCCCTCCCTCCGATGTTGGTCAGACGCGGAATACTGGTCGACGTATTCGTCGTTCTCTTCGTGGTCAGCGTACCTTGGAACTGGCTGCTGCTGTACAGGGAGAAAGTCGCCGAGAACAGGGCCGAGATGTCGAAGCTTTCGAGAGTCCCGGAACACAAGTGCCCGGACGACGTCGGCGGAGCGCGCGCGTTCGTGCAATGGATCGGCAGGAAGATAGCGTTTCAGGAAGATAGATGCCGAACGTACCACACGGCGCACATCGTGGATCCGATACTGTCGGCGTCGCCCATCGAAGCCTTTGCGAGGACGTTGTCCAGTCTCACTATCGCACCTGCTCGCGCCGTCGGCAAAGCGATGTCGGAATTCAACCTGCACTTCATCGGCAGAATTCCTTT
>NW_022704993.1:0-652 GCF_011630105.1 Anneissia japonica | reverse complement strand
CTCACCTGCATGCAACTCAAATGCTTGCTCGCAATGGCCCAGTGAGCATCAACTGCTTCTGGTGATTTGAACAATGGTATTCCATCTATGTCAAGGCCAGCTGGTCCCTTAAACTCGGATAAGATGTGCTCAATTGCAGATGCACTCTCCTGAAAAAAAAGCAAGAAAATGTGTAGTTGCAGTATAATTTAAATAAATATGAGTCCTTGAATTTTCAAAATCCTTAATCATAGTTTCCTTGGGAAGAAAGAAAAAAAAACAAAGCAGTAAAAATTCAGTGGTGAAGATGATTATTCAAAATTTGCAACATCCTAAATCCTGGTTTCATGGGGATGAAAAAAATTTGTACAAAATACAGCAACACCTGCAAGATCAACAATGTACTTTTAATTAATTAGTTGCACAGACATTCTAGAGATTAAGTTCTTTACATGAAATAATAAAAACAGCCGCTTACCTGGACACCACGAGTTACTCGGCGGACATAAGCTGACGCCTGACTCGGTTTGACGAAAAATAGCATCTCTTCGTCGCTGTATTGTGAATAGTCCTTGTTTCCATTACGAATGGCTTTGATGAGAAGGAGTATGTCTTCTCTATTGTATGCTAGAATTGCACCTGCAAGAGCACTGATGAAAAATCCATACTTGGA
>NW_022704992.1:5820722-5844021 GCF_011630105.1 Anneissia japonica | reverse complement strand
ACCTAGAAATAGCTAGTCGTCTATTTTAGCATCTGACCTAATTCTGTCTTTGCAATAATGTAACAGAAATGGAAATAAAACAAACAAGAAATCACAAACCTTGTGTCATCTTCTCCTTAAGAGTACCATGGCAAGAAATATGTGGAAACGTTTCTTTCCACAATTATACTCCAGTTATGCAACTAAAGAAATAGGCCTAGCAAGTTGAGTGATTTTCTCGGGCTTATGAATATAACAGAACCATGAAAAGGCTTTTAAAATGTACCGCATGCAATTATCAATGTATTGATAATTTTATATGGAAAATATAAATATGGAAATACATATTTCCTTTACAATATTATTATAACATGATCAGAACATTTATGGTAAATGGAAATGTAACAGATAAGAAAAAAAAATGTATGCGAAACTAATCTATTGACTATACCTATTCCATAGATTTTTATTTGATTCAAGCATTAATAAAAATTACATCAATATATATATAGCAAGAACCAAAAAAAACGTATCTCAAACTCGGTCAACTTCTTAACATCTGCATTGCGTCTGTAAAAAAAAAAGAAAAATAGCACTAAGTTATACAGTAATATAGTAACAATAACATATAATAATAAAAATAATTGTTAATAAACTAATGTTACAGTAATTTAAATGACAAATTGGCTGGTTTTTCCAGATACAATGTAAATAAATAAAAATAATAATAATATATTAATAATAATAATAATAATAATAATATATAACATCATATCATATTTTAATATTTATTTTATTTGCTGTATTTGTTATGTAGTAGAAAGCGTAGGATTCATAAAACGAAAATATAAACAATAACAAACTAATGTTACATTAATTTAAATGACAAACGAAAATAATAATAATAATAATAATAATAATAATATTAATAATAATTATTATAATAATATATAACATCATATCATATTTTAGTATTTCTTTTATTTGCTGTATTTGTTATGTAGTAGAAAGCTAGGATTCATAACAAAACGAAAATAAAAACCGTCCGATAATATTAATTGATATTAATAATAGTATTAATTTTACTTGCTTTTAAGTAGCCTGTTGTTACTTATTAGAAATACAACAAAACATAAATAAAAAAAGTATGATAAACCGATTGACGAACTTGCAATGATAATTAGGCCTAGTTATATTAAATTTAGCGTTTCGAAACTCCATTGGCGCTCCATATATTTGTTGAAAACAAACCGCGACCGAAATGAAGCGCGACCGAAACGAAGCGCGACCGAAATGATCTGTATTCGTTTCATTTGATAAAACGCGCTCCTTCCTTTTGTGCTTTCCCCTGAAAGCGTATATTTTTTGTAGTTAGGTAATTATGCAAAACCCAGATCTAACTAAAAAAAAATAAATAAAATTGTCAGTATGTAACTCAAGTTCAAATAACACTTTCCATTACTCGTGCAATTAATTAATTAATGTATTTTTTTAAAAATCAGACAGCGACGTTCTCTCAGAAGTTGTTTTGCATTTTGTAGACGTTTATCTGTTGATGACCTTTACCTCCTGAATTCTGCAATATGATATTTTCGGCCCGGGTCGATACCGGTTCCTGTTAACACCCGCGTAGGGACAGGCGTAAATACACCCTTACTGGGCTTCTCGAGTCTTAATGACTGAGTTCTACTATAATTTATAGAATTACAACATTACCTACCTGACAAAACACTACGGGATTTCCCAATTTTAACTCTTGTGTACACTTCTCTGGAGCTCAACTAAAACACGCCAATGGTCGATGGGTCTTATCCCAATCCAGCTATTTTAGATAACCAATCAGCTCCCACCACTGAGAAGTGGCCTAATCTACTTAATACGGGATGGACTGCGCCATTTCCAGTGGCGGATCCGGCCAGAAGGTGCCATAACCATAAATCTTCTTACCTCAGCCCCAACCATGGTGTGGCTGAGGAAGTATAGCCCCTCAATCTGTCCCTCTGGGCCCCTCTATTTAAAATTTCTGGATCCACCCACTGATTTCGTTACAATAGCAATAACATACAGTCAAATACATAGGCCTGTCAGGAAAAATTTGGTCCGAGATCAAAACCGATTTTGGCCTCATAATTAGGCCTACCTGCCAGTTACTTAAGCAAAAATCGGTCCGCCCAAATTTACTTTGCTGTGCTCAGCACGCTTGGGAATCTTACGTCCGCAATAGATTTTGTCGGAAAGAACGATTCCAAGCTTTTGCAGACGTGCATATTTTTATATTATTGCAATTGTTTACTTCCCAGTGGAGGGGGTAGACGTGATAATGCTGATGAATTATACAATCAATTGTTATCAGAGGTCATTCAATTAGAGAATAAAGAAAGTGACCCCTTTTTTCTCATACCCATTATGAGAGGTAAGTAATGGTGATACAGCCATAAACACAAATAGTAAAAGGTTATTACATTTTAAGAACAACTCAAATATGATTATTTTAAATTTCACCTCTCTTTTTGATGGTATTTTAACCTGGGGTAGGAGTAATCAGAAAAGTACAATCGATTGTATGATGTGCTCAAATAATGTTGTTAATCATGGGGAAATTATTTTAATTAAAGAAGAGAGAGAATACGGTATAGGGAGCAGGGGCGGATCCAGAGATGTCCAAAAGGGGAGGGGGCCGAAATTTGGGCCGATCGAGACAACAATGTCCTAGGGGGTCTGGGGGCATGCCCCCGCGAAATTTTTGTGTTCTAGACGCCGGAAAATAACATTTGAGGCGTTGTGGGCTATCATTTTTTCCCCTCCCTCAAGGGGGCCGGCCCCCCTAAATTCCCCCATGGAGAGCAATCACAATACTCTACTGTTAACTTTAGATGCCAAATTTAAATGCAGGCCAATTTCAAAACACGATGGTAATAGTAATATCAAGGAACAGTAACTGTTCCCTGGTAATATATAAAATATAAAAATTAATCAAGAAATTAGATATTGCTAATATTGGAGGGCCCTCTTGTAGGAAATTTTGGAAGACTCTTAGAGGTTCAGATGAAAAACGTAAAGGCCCCTCAATCTGAGTGAATTATTATTATTACCACGGTTAAGAATTACTGAGAAGTTCGGAAATTTTTATGATAAACTAGAAGATTGTAAATCAATTAATACTAAAAAAATAATTCACGATATACGTATTCATGTCAATATGGAATTGACTTCCCAGATGAAGATGCAAACATTAATTAAAAGTTGTTATCTAATATTGAATTAGAGAAACTGTAACCGATGCATATTGTCCGCCAAGAATAACAAAGCACCAGGTGAAGACGGGATAACAAATAAGCTATTGAAAAACGGAGGTAATATTCTAACAATATCCCTCGTGTACCTATTCAAAAAAATGGTGGAATGTAGGAAGCATTGTTCCAGTCTTTAAAGGAAATCGTAAGAAAGCCACCCCTGTCAAAAGTCCCAAACAATGGATCATACCATTGTAAGGTGGGGTGCACAATGGAGTGTTTTTCTGGATGCTGGCCTACAAGGTTTCGGCTGTCCAATGAGTTGTTTGTATCAGACCTATTTTATTCTTTTGTGTATTATGAATTAGAAACTGGGTGTAGCCTACCTAGGCATAAACATTAGTACTCCAAATGCAAAACATTATAGCTTCTCTTAATTATCCAATTTAATGGTTTCTAGAAATATATTATAGTCAGCATTTTATTTATTCTTTTTTAGTGTCATTTCATCTTTCTCACATTCGAACGAGGTAAAGGGGATGTCCCCTAAAGGGATCTACTGTACTATCTATAGATTTATAAATAAAACATTATTTAAGTTCCATGAGAAAAACAAATCATTTTTTTTAAATAAAGGTATGTTGAAGCAATAACATTTCACTGGAAAAAAAACATATGCTAAGTCTCATTACAAAATTTGGATAAAAAGAGTTTTTGAACCAATAATAATAAAGCAATCAGCACTTCACTCATCAAACATGTAGATCTCTTTTTTAAAATTGAGGTAAAAAGTACGCCCAATGTGGGGCTCGAACCCACGACCCTGAAATTAAGAGTCTCATGCTCTACCGACTGAGCTAACCGGCCTTGTTTTACAAAAAAAGAAACATTTAAAAAAATGTGGTTCTTATGCTTTAAAACTTTGATAAGAGAATTTTAGATTCTCCCCTGTTGGTTCGCAAATTAATATGAAAATAGACAATGCAGTAGAACTCCTTCTTTGGGACTCCCCTGTTAAATGCAATTGAGTGGTTTCTAGAAGGAATTGTATTTTCTTTTTTTTTTACAGTCAACATTTTATTCTTTTTACATATACCGTAATTTTAATTTACCTTACACAGGCATAAACATCATAGCTTCTCTTAATTATGCAATTAAGTGGAAATGTATTTTTTTATTCTTCTTTTTTCATTAGTATTACTATTATTTTCCTTTCTTCTTTATTACCAATGACAAGTATCTATTTACTTATTATTTAATTATTTATTTATTTAATATTAATATAGTATATCAATAGTAATGAAAGTATGTATAAAAATATAAATTAATATTATCATATAAAAATGTAAAAAAAAAACCCACTCAATTGGAATCACCCTCAATTGCATCATTGGGAGAAGCTGATGATGTTTATGCTTATGTAGACTACACCCAGTTTCTAATTCATAATACACAAAAGCTGATACAAAGACACTACTAGCACTGCAGCAGAAACCTATTGTAGACCAGCATCAAGACAAACACCCCATTGTCCACCCCTACCTTACAACGGTATAATCCATTGTTGGGTGGCTTTGGACAGGGGTGGCTTTATTCCGATTTCCAAACCATTTAACTACAATGTACTACATTGTGAATGCGTCATCGACGTTCCATACATATACACACATTGGCGGCCGTTCTGGAGGGCGGTCGCTATAGGTAGCGGCCGATATGGGCCTAATTAAACCATGTTAACAGGACACCTGTTATTAAGGGGACATTCTTTCGAGCAATGAACGAGGAAAAGGGGATATCTTTTTGATCCCGAAGATGTCCCCAAAAGGGATCTACTGTACTAAAGATTTACAAATAAAACATTAAAAAAGCAAATCATAATAACGTTTCACTTAAGGTAAAAAACATATTCTAAGTCTCATTTTTGAACCAATAATAATAAAGCAATCAGTACTTCACTCATCGAACATGCAGGTCTCTTTTGGTAAATTTTGGTAGATACACCAGTAAGTACAGAGTTAAGCTTATATTCTATACATTTTTATAGCTTATGGTGGTACACATTTAATAATTACACAAAGACCCTGCAAGTCTACCCATACACTTAAATTATTGTAGAAAACTAGATGACGTCAGTACGATGTTTCTTTAAAAAAATAACAATTACGATGAATATTCTCAGAATTATAAAATGCACAGAATATAACCAGTATTTCATTCACATACAAATAGTAAATAGGAAGAAAGTATTACCATGCATGATAGGAAGGTAAAACGTTCCCAACGTCAACACAATGAGAGAGCACTGAAGAAACTTCAAGAACATACATGAAGTATTTTCCAAAAACCGAAAGGTCCACTGATTAATCTCAGATAAGAAAGTATAATACATACTCCAAGTATTGAAATACGATGGCGTGTATTTCAATACTTGGAGTATGTATTATACTTTCATACATGAAGTAACAATGAAAATGCTTTCAATAAGAATTGCCAAGTAGGCGGTCACCTCATGGTCGGTGACCCCCTCTCTCTTTGTCTTAAAAAGTAGTACTTTTAATTGCCAATTTCAATTTGTTAGTGTAAGCCTTTATGTATTTTTGTTAAGTTAATAGTTTAATTCTTTGTTTATAATTTTGTTTGTTCTTTTATAAGATGTACAATGTGAATGCACCACCTTTTGTGTGTGCCACCGATATAAAGGAGTAATTTCCCAATAAATACTTACTAACGTAGCGTCCCGATTGTCATGTGCACGTCCTGAAATCAGGAAGTGATTGAAGATAATTTCATAAGTGCCGTCTTGATCCAAATTAGTGACGCCGGGGCAATAGTTGATAGTAAATAATAGTAAAAGAATATCCACATAATTGTTGAATGCAGGGACATATCTCTAGTAATACATTAAAAATACAAATTATAATTCGGGAAAAATAATTATCTTTACATGATATGACCCATGTCATGTGTACACCGTGCTCAAGCGGTAAAGTACTAGTACGTACCGTCCCGATTCAAGGAATGACGCCGGGACCGTATTGATAATAAATAATGGCTACGATGAATTTTCCGAATTTGAAACATCTTACTTGAATCTATTATTCTGTACTGTGTATGATGATGGTGATCAGGCATACAGATTTCAGGAAAAATACAAAAACAGCGTGGTGATTAATCCTGGTGCTTTCTAAGACGGAGTCAACGTTAAGGTAAATCAAACTCGGGGAAAAAAACTGTTCCAAAGGCATGTTTGCCTACATTTTTATACCATTTGAAACATCTTACTTGAATCTATTATACTGTGTATGATGATGGTGATCAGGCGTACAGATTTCAAGAAAAATACAAAAACAGCGTGGTGTCCCTGTGTATTTTTGCATACGTATTTGTGACATAGTTTTATGTGCTTATTAAAACATTGATACAAACCGAAGTTGTCAGTTATTTCATTTGAAACCAGTGTCAGTATAATCTTAGGTAAGCATCTGGTTCACATAAGGAAGAATTTAGTCCAATAAAACTGTTTATCATCTTGATACCTTCCGACGAAAATTGAGCCTACCGGCGTCACCACGGCGTCCCCACCGATCGATCTAACGTGACGTTGTTATGTGGGTTTTTTTAATATTTTTTATAGATTATTGAGAATGGTAATATCAACGAAAAAATAGATAAAATGACAGTGGAATGACCAACAAAGACAACTGAAGACAATAGTTCGTCATTAGAAGTTATTTAGTATAACTTTATTTGGAAAATTAATCTGAAAATCGAGTTGCCATCCCCCGCGTTGTCAGTGACGTCGTATGATTTGTGTGCGATTTTTACCAATTAAACCCTAAGTATAAAATAGTTGAGCCATGTGCAGTAGTACCTTGCAAATTAACCCAGACACCCTGTAGTTTGTTGATTGTTTATTGCTAGCGTCCCTTCGCTACCAATTGAGTCCCTTCGCTACTTCGAATTAGTATTTTCATTCATCTGGCCATGCAAGTCAGTGGTGTATCTAGATGTCTTGAAATGAGGTGGGGAGACTGATGGGGGGGGGGGCTTATTGCTTCAACATGCCTTCATTTTTAAAATTTAATTTGCTTTTTTAATGTTTTATTTGTAAATCTTTAGTACAGTAGTTCCCTTTGGAGTCTGTCTCTTATACACATCTAGATGTGTATAAGAGACAGCTCTGATTGGATGGGTCATTGATCAGGGAAGCATATTTATTCGGTTGATTTGAATTATTAAGATTCTTGTCACATTGCTTTATGACCTTGGGAAAAACACTTTATTCATGATTTTCTCTCTCTACTCAGGAGTTTAAAATGGTTGAAGGTGAATGTATTTGAATGAAATTACATGAACATCTACGACATAAGTAGTCAAAGTGCAGCCTACAGGCCACACGATGCCCAATGGCAATTTTATTGCAGCCCACGAAAAAAAAAATTTAAACCCTTGTGGGTGTGGCTTGACTACCTTCTTGGGCTAAAAACACACCTTGTTGTTACAATCCGATGCCAGTTAACTGTAAAATACTTATAAAATTTAGCATAAAATAGTATTGAAACAGTGTAGGAAGGTTCTTACAAACACACTAAAAGTATCATATATTCACCGTAAATCGTTCATGTGCAGCCCCCACAATTCACAATTCATTATTATGTTTACACCTGGTCTAGTAACACTTTTTAGTGTAGAATAATTCTGTTTCAAATTTCTAGAATAATAGAATTTTTTACTGTACTAAACTCCAATATAAATATAACATAATATTAATGTAGACATAAAACCATTGATGGCACCAGAGATCCTTGACAGTTCTGTGTCCCCGACCCCCGGCAGTACTGCCACAGAAAAAATATAACCCAATGGGCTAATCAAATATGAATTTATTTTCCATACAATACAGTAATACAGTATACAATAAGAATGCAAATTAAAAACAAATATATTGTATGGAAGGAGGCTAATGTAAGTTCTACTAGAGCTTTAAGACGTAGCCACCTTTAACAAAACAGTTGGAAAAGTGACCGGTACCAATGTTTAGCTGTATTTCAACTAATATAATAACAGAATGATATACCAATAAAATTATATCCAATCCAGTTTTGAACACAAGACCAGACACATTATTTCAAGACTCAAATAGAAATGAGAGGAAGAAAAGAAAAAAGATAATTAATTAATTACCATAACCCGAGACCAAAGACTTCTTAAAATGATATTTAAAACTATTCAATGTAAATTTATTTGTTAGGTCATCAGGAAAATTAGCCCATAATTTCGGACCCCAAAAGAGAACAAAAAAACGCCTGATACTAGATGTGCACGGAGTAAGAGAAGTATAATTGATGCTAGAAAATCTTGTATTATATTGATGATGTTCAGATGCTCTTGTATAAAGATTACTGATGTTGGGTGGTAAAGTATTATGCGGTAAACGATACATAAAAGCAGCAGTTTGGATTTTATTTAAATCATATACATGTAAAACATTAAAGTGATTACTATATATTCTTGACAAGTGCTATAAAGAGCATAAATTTATGTGATATTTGAGTGGTGCTTTTAACATACTTTCATTACTATTGATAAATACTATATTAATAGTTCAGGTTTTGCGATACTTGTACAAAGCAATGACTATATTTTATTTCTCGCTTTCTTCTATTATCCTATATAGTAATTATGGGATATTTGATTTGTGTTTTTAACATACTTTCATTACTATTGATACATACTATACTGTATTGTTATTTTATCAGGTTTTGTTATACTTGTAGAATGCAAGGACTATATTTTCTTTTTCAGTGATATTTAACTTTCTCGCTTTCTTTTAAAAACAATCATTATTTATTATTCTTTAAAGTACCAGAAGTAACCAAACATAGTAGTTAACTATGTTAATGTTTATAATTGTGGGAAAAAAGTACTACCTCTCAATCATAATTTTACCATGACTTGCCGAAAATATGGTAACCCATGCTGCAGTAACTCATGTGGAAATTCAGTTTGTCTGGCCATATAACATAAAGGCATGGTTCTACTTATTCAACATTTTTTTAAAAATTTAGGTTAAAAATGAATAGTAATTTCTCAAAAGCTTTAATCAAAAAATACATGAAGGGATTTACAATATTTAGTTATTTCTAAAAGACCATATCAGATAGGCCTAGATATAAAAATCATTCATGAATATAACTCTCTTCATTCAAATTGTAAACTCATTTTATTAAAAGAAAACAATATTATTTACCCAAAAAGAGTTTATAATCTGATCCCTGGATATGTTCGGAAAAATATTTAGGTGAAAAAATGATCTGCATATAATTCCACTTCAGATTCAGTGTAAACAGCAATACATGGGATGAATATATGTAAGATATAATTTGTCTTTAGTAAAATTGAAGTTAGCACGGCCTTTTCTATTTCCATCTATTTGTATACTAACACATACCAGCCTCTTTCCTACTAAATAAAGTCAACTGTGAAATACGGTAAATCTTATACTAAGGTGATGTATGCAAAATAGGATTCAGATTGGACTTAAGCCATCACCTTCATTTTGATTGGTCTTCAATTTCAATTTTCCCACTAAAGATTTCTCTCAAAAAAATCTATGCAGACCAATTAGTAACAACTCACTGTGCTGTAGTTGGTTGAGTACCAAACTCGTATAGTGTAGGACTGTAGCAGGCATAGGTAAAATGATTTAGGCTACTCCAAAACTAGTCCTGGCTGCACCAATATTTATATCCAAGGACTGATTTTGACGGCAAAAATCGGTCCGCCGGACAAATTTCGACCAAAATCGGTCCCCTAGACCGATTTTGGCGTGACAGGCCCACGTATGAAATTAAATCTATTAAATCTTCATTATATTGCATGAAGTACTAAAATCTGGAAAATTATTTTTCTATTCTCTAATTTGATGTAAAAAAAACTGTTTCAATATTTGAAGCACAAGTCTGAATAATCATCATGAAATATGCCTAAATTTGTTTTTTTATTTTAACTTTATTAATCAAAGTTTCATTATAACAATTTTGATATAATCCAGCTATTACACATAGTTTGTTATCCAAGTCTTTGTATTACAAGTACAATAAATAATAATAACATTTTAATTTTCGATAAAGTGGCTAACTATTGTTCAACTTGTTAATTAAATGGCCAACTTCATGGTTTGTAAGCTATCATCGCATGCATATTGCTATACCCCATGACAAACTGGCATCGAAAATCTACAAAGCCATGCTGATCCAGCAATTGACGGTACTCTTCCTCTGTTCTTTCTCTCCCGCTCATCTCTGTAAGCATCTCAAGGTTGCATTGTAGCACATGCAAGGGACCAGTTTTAGTCTCATTCAAAAGTAGTTCTACTATCAAAAGAGCGCCCCCTATAAAACCATAAAAGTATGCATAATTATTAACAATTATCATCATCATTATCATCATCATAATCATAACTATTTTAATCAGTTGGACATAAACTTATCATTTCATCATCTGTTTACAGCAAACCACTGCCTTTAGTTATATTATAGTGTATGCCAATGTTAAGGGTCTTCACCGTTGATTTCTCTGTTTTTAACAACAAAATTTATAAGGTTCTCCACAATATTTCTTAGGTTTTTTGGCCCTAGGCTTCTTCATTTTTTCTGTTTTATTGCTTTTTTTAATGTGTCTGTTTTTTCTTATGATGCTTCTCTTTTTTAAATATATTAATATTTATACATATATTTTATTGTTAATCCATTCTGTAACTGGTGGTTTACCCACTGTTGGGTAGTGACTTGAAATAAAATAAAATAGAAATGTTCTCAATGAATGGTTTACTCTTGATTTTTTTTTCGTCAAATATTGGGACTTTTCGGTGCTTAAATTTGTAATAATAATACCAAAGGATTCCTTAATGGATGAAAGAATTAGAACTTTGTATTAAAATTATAAAAAGTCCACAGAGAAAGTTAAGTTTAGAATAAAGATGTTTACCAATCTGAGCAAAGTTGGTTGAATATATGTGCAATTTTGAAAGGATTAGAAATGTTCAACATTATGTGAAAAAAACCTAGGTATTTTGAAGATTTAATTAGAATGGAGCATTGTTGTAAAGATACTTGTTTTCTATTATCAAAGTCTTGGTTTAATTTTTGGCAAAGACAGAATTGTTTTTTTCACGTACCAAACAAACCCTCTTATAGAGACTTGGCATTCTACTTCTGTTTTGTGTAAGCGACTAATTAATAAAAATGAGATTTTTTATTTTTTTTATTTTTTGCACTTTTATATCAGCATAAAGTTGATTTAATGAGAAGTTATATTCTGGAAGTTATTTAATTTTTTTTTTATTGATTACTGATATCAAATGTTTCCCTATTATTTGTTTTGTCTTAGTAAAAAAAGTTTTTTATAAATATATTAAATATATTATAAGATTAATTTTAGTAAAATTTATATGCCTACATCGTTTCATATATGTAGTTAAATTAACTTTTATGGAATGTAATGTGATTTGTCTTTTTTTTTTTTGTTTTTTTTTTTGTTAAATTTAATTTTCAGTTGTTTTGATTAATTTTAAGACAACACAAAACACCTAACTATTACTTTAGAACCCAAGTGCTGATTACAGACCCACCGTTTAAATATCATAGTGTTCATCTATTTATAGAAAAAACACTAATGATATTTATCTATTTATAGAAACAGTTATTTTCTTACCAGATTCCAAAGAATGAAACGCCTTTTCTAAAAGTTGGTGAACTTTATCCTCTTCCCAATCGTGAATAATTCTTCCAAAGGTATACAAGTTGGCCCGAGGAAAGTCGTCTTTGAAAAAATCTCCAGCAAGAAAATCTACTTTCAACATTTTTGTTTTTTCAGGTCTTATTTTCTGTGCACTCTCTATGGCAGAGTGTAGATCAAATACTGTTACTGAAGCGTCTGGATATTCAGAAGCTAATGCATATGCTAATGCTCCCGAGCCTCCTGTAGTTAAAAAAGTTAACATTAAGTAAGATAGCTAAATCACATCCAATAATGCGTCTGTTGCTTTTTCAAGGTCTCTTGGCCTCTCTAGATGAGCATAGCTTGCAGGGGGAGTGGTAATGTGGTACTAGACACAATGACCTTCCAACATAAAACCAATGCCGAAAAAAATCAATCAATTAAATTATAAAAACTAAATTTATGAGCCAGTTGTGAGGTAAAATAATCTCAAATAATAATCTTCTACTCCAGATTAAGCTAATGGGCTTCTACTCAATCACAGTATTTAGGGTCATGAATACTGTACGCGCACATCTCACAAACATGCAAGTTTACTTGCACTTATTTTGTCGTTTCGTGGGACCTTGGCAACAACATCCAAAAAGAGGGATCAACAGACAGAACTTTTGACGTAAAACCAGCGCATTCTGCCTACACATAAACACATAATAATCTGTTACATCATAGATTCAATGTTGAAACTTCATTAATTACCTCCTAAGTCACATATTCTTCTGAAAGGTGAAAGGTCAAACGATTTAGCAACACCCGGTGCCGTGAGTGAAGACAAATCATGCATAAATTGAAGGAAAATGGTTGAATAGTCTTGGTCACTACTATACAACGAATCAAACTTCTCAGAGGTAACCTATTTAGAATAAATTTAAAAAAAATAAGTATATCAATAAATCGATTATTTTATTCATTGCAATTTAAATATGAAATATTTCAAATTAAATTTAAACATCGTATAATAAAAACACATCAAACATTAAAATTGTATAAGCATCAAATAAAAATATCAAAATACAACTAAAGATAAAAACACCAAATTTAGAAATATAAACAAAAAAATTACAACTGCACTGAGTGACCATCCGAGAAGCCCGAAACTTCATCATCCTTAGTGACATGAATGGTAAATAAATTTTTAATCCTGTTAGTTTTGAATTTTGACAGCTCTTTTAAAATTATCAAGTAAGTTATTAAATTCCAAAACAGATGGAAGAAATTTGTTCTATATACATGGCATCTGATACTGGGTGGAACACACTCCTTTTTCCATCTTTACTAATCCTCTCAAAGACAAAGGTGTTATCCATGCACTTCACACACGTCACCATTCCAAGAAGGATATTGGCAAAGATAAAGAAGAGTATGGGCCCCATCCAAGAAACTTGTGAGACCTCTTCATTATAGTGACACAGAATGATTTGAAAGCAATATATCTTATTTTACATTATATAGTAACTCCAAACTTCACTGTTAGGTGGTCAATGAAGTCGTAGTATTACGAAAACCAATTAACAAATGTCTAACCTCCCCTTCGCCTTTGATGGTGACTAAAACATTCATGTACAAATCTATAAGAGCATTGGGAGTAGAAACATTGGTTTTGGAGGATTATATCCTTACTCTTCTTATAAAGCATCACCAATTATATTGAAACCTTGTTTAATATCAAATGAGAGAGAAAACACTCGATTACAGCTATTCAACATTTGGAAAGTGACCTGAGGACAGCTGGTCAACAACAGGGACAAATAGAAGACATGGATGGGAACGAAAGGAACACATGTGATAACATATAATCAACAACACCAGGAACAGTCCCGCAAGATAAGAATATGGCTGAGATGGAAGCCTAGTGACAGCTAACTAAGAGCATACTTTGAAGGCATGAATGATGAGGGGGAAAGAATAAATGACTGGCTAAACATCTTAGTTTGAGGGGTGCCTCTGGGGTGGACTTTTATCACAAAATTTTTTTTTTTTTTTGAGATAATTGAATAGATACTCAATTCCATAGGAAGGTTGATTCTATGTCACATCGCGCAATGCATAGCGCAGATGCACCGGCATGAAAACTTTCGTGCAATCAATCACTCTCTATCGAGGTCAGCAGGTATGTGCTGTCAGACAACGTCATGCACAGTGACACAGTACACTGATATGTGTGCACATCTCTATTGACTACACCCCTTCAGTAGACTTACTCTTTTAATAAAGTACAGTTTTTGTGTAAACAACATTTGAAACTTTTGACGTGTAAGTTTTACTTCCTTATTGTTTTTAAGTATAGCACCTGGTTTAATCATCATTGTGAAATTTACAAGATATACTGTATGAAATTGTACAATCCTGTTGTCTCTAATTGACATGAAACAAAGTAAGCCTACCTAAACCTAAAGCCTAGGCCTATTTCCAGTGGCGGAAAAAAAAAAACGAAAAGAAAGAAAAGAAAAAACACCCACAGTGTTTAAGTCTTCTTTTCCTACCAAAAACACCCTAGGAGAGTGCTATTCATAAATCCAATTGGTGAGAAATAGAACACTTGTAATTTACTCAATGTTAATGTACAGTAGCGGATTTTGTTGTTTGACAACTTTTTTTAACGGATTTTGGATATTAGTTTTCCTTTTTGCTGATTTTGTGATTTTTATGCTCGATGTTGCTGAGAAACTTCATCATGTTTTCTAGAAGTGAAATTTCTCTTTTGAAATGGTGTACATTTATGAGCCTTTGCATGTTGTCAAAGATTATGTTTGAGATGTTCGTAGAAGAGGCACTAACACCCACAGCTGTGAGTAGATGAATTATTTTTAATTTAATGACACATTTCATAGTTGCATATTGCAGGTACTTTATATTTAAATTTCTTTTAAAAGACATACACCTATTTTTTTTTTTTAATTATTTATTCGTTACTGAAAACTACCATGCTAGATAGTCAAAATCGACTCAATACAACCTCATATTCCTTGAATGTGCTGTGCTTCGCCCCCTTGGACCCCCAACAGGGGCTCTGCCCCAGGACCCCGCCGGGGGCCCTAGGCAGCCACCTGGCCTTCAGCCCCTGTGCCTACAAGATGTATATGAAAAAGAGAACATGGCTCACCTCAAATCCAAACGCATTTTTATAAGCCTGTGTATTATTTCCATCCTTGATAACAGTCCTCAAATTCTGGAATAAAGGGTACTGGATGCGGGAAGCATGGAGCACCGCTGCCACCATGTTGTTAGGCTTACTAGCTTGTAGGGCATCTGCTACCTCTGGGATATTACTGTAGATAGCTGTAAGAAAATGCCAAAGAAATTCATGTTATAACTTAGCCCACCACTTTCAATTTCTCTCTCCACAATATAAATTACTATTAACTCAATATTGCACCGCCATAATATTTTTATCCAGCCTAGCCAAAGAACATAAAATATATTATAGTCACATTATTTCTATACCCAGAACTTCAGAACCTTATTATGCAAATTGTCTGGCACTTTGTCAATTAAAAAATCGATTTAATAATGTTATATTTATATAGGGCATATTGCACATTGCCCCTATGCGCTTTACAGAGAAATAATATATAGGCCAACCGAGAAAATACAAATAACAATAAAATAATAACTATAAAATAAAATAAAAAAATAATAGGCCCAGGCCTAATTATCATAATAACAATGAGGCTAAACTACTCCTGTTAATTAATGGTTGGCCGTTGACTCCGAGGAGCTCATCCGCCCGTTGTTCAGCTATTGGTTTTTCTTGCTGCTGGGTGACCATGAACACCCTCCCCTCAGCAGCCACAAGACATATGCCTAAGACAAACTGCGAGGCATGCGATTCATGCAAGCCATCTACCCTGGTGACCACGTCAACTGCAATTCATGCGAGGCAGAACGAAGTGTAGCTGCAGTATTGTACCAAAAGTGCAAGGCACCTTGAAACACGCTACAAATCCCTAAAAGTGACAATGACACCACAATGACAATACTTGCTGCGAAGCAGCCAATTCATATTCTTGACAGCAATTTGACCCCTGAAAGGTCATTGTTTGTCAAAAAATGAGGGCCTAAGACAACTGAAAAGCTGAGTTTCCTTCTTTCGTTCTGCTATAAAATCAATTACTTTAGGCGACATTTGTAGACTAACCCACTCGTACCAACGTCCACATGTCGCGACGCTGGAGTATTACTATTAAGCATTTTTACTATATTTCTAGGTTTCCTATTTCTACGTTTAATCGGCCCATGTCTCAGCCACAATATTTTGAGGCCAATATTATTTACGAACCCAGTTAAACTTATTTACTAGCCTATTTCAACATGCTAATTATTACATTTAGGCGACGCTTGCTGTAGACTGGCATACACAGTGTTTTCGGAAATAAATACCATTTTATACACATGCGCAGATCGATTCGCCAGCAGCGAGTCATCGCCGGCAGCAGCGAGTCGCCAGCAGCGAGATGTCACTGCAGCAAAACACTATTGTACACGGTACCAACGCTGTTCTAATATAGACAATGGGTCGTGTCTCATATTATTTGTTATATTTTAATTATTCGTTATTTTCACTTGACTCGCATAAATAATTTTGTTCGAAGAACATTTACGGTATATGCAGTTATACTTCGCAGCACTTCACTTGCAATTTGCAATTTCTAGTTTAATATAAATATATGATGTTCATATGACTTTCTCATCGAGTAATACTAAAATCAAACCTCTTCCTTCAATAAAAGTGACTTAATTCAATCCGGTCCGATCATATCAATCTCTGAGTCAAAAGTAATAGGAGTCGCGACGAGGCCTCGCCAACCTTGAAACCAAAAGGAATCGTACCCACCTGCATGTTTTAATCACGTTCGGTAATAATTGACGTTATTGTTCTTAGACTTATTATGATAGATTAATAAATAAATAATAAATGAATACAATATTAAAATAGTATGGGGTTATTCTATACTTTTGAGGATCACCATAACCACAACTTGTGAACTATTATACAGACTCCTTACAAACGTGCCACACATAGATCCATCATCCTCTCCCATCATTTCACCACACCCTGAATGCATTGATGTGTTATAATTTGATTGCTAATCATACTTTTGTTTTTATATTATTTGGCATTACAGACAGATAATTAAGTAAAATTTTTATATAATACAATAATTGTAATATACCTCATTATTCGAATAAGCTCTAGGGGGCTCCCAGTAGAGGAGATAAACCACAATTCGACAGGAAGAAAAAAATATATAAAATTATATGTATTTTTTTACATATTAATAGACTCTACAATCGATTAAATAAACCTTTGAAACCCCTAAATTGTGATTGTCATATTTTCGGGGAGCTATGCCACCTGGACCACTTTCAAAAGTTTGTAGCAACTTCAGCCACCCCACCAACCCCCCCCCCCCACGGGGAAATCCTGGCGCCGCCACTGATCACAGCCATTAATTAAAACGACGATGAAGATGAATTATAATATGAATGTCATTTCAAGGAATCAAGATGTACTATTTTCCCAAATCCGCCCCCACTAAGGTGTGGACTCAGTCTTTGAACTAGGTAGGCCTAAAGTAGGCCTAATAAGTATACATCAAAGACAAAGTTTTTAAGTTTCACTTTCTATGATGCATCGCTCATAGTAATTACATCTCCTATGGTTGCCTAAAATGGCTGGCTGGTAAAACATTAGAAATTTGTTGGCCTGCATTTTGACTATATAATGATGACGTGATAATGAATTTTACTATATAAAAGTGTCATTTCTGGGCCTCTAGAGGTATTATTTCCTAAAATTTGCTCACGTCGGGCCCAACCATGGTGGCCCTGAGGTTTCAAAACACATGTGCGCCATTGCCAAAACCACATCACCCCCATCCCCTTGGTGCTCTGTACCTCACATTATGCCTCAGGGCATTCCAATAAGGTGGAGTACATGGATAGAAAAAGTTTAACATTAAAAGATTACTGGAGCATTGGGAAGAATTTAGAACTGAAAGGTAGGCTTAAGGCAATTATAAATGGGTCTGACGTAGTACCGCCGTTTGAGGATGGTAAAATTAGGAAAATTCTTTAGATCAAAGGAAGGATTTTCTTTTTTTGGGTCCACCATTCACATGAGCCATGTTTAAGATTATTTATAACATTTTCCAAAGTATTGTTTTTTTAACTCTCTGATTTGTGATCTAACACAACACTTAGTAGCTGTATAAAACAATAGGCATTTTTTATTTTGACTACGCAGTCAGTCTACTACGAACTAATGGACCGTGACGGCAACGCCAAGACACTGTTCGCGTACTACACCAAGAGCTGTTTTTCGTTTTTTTTAAGGCGACTAAGACGACAAAGCACATGTACGTATGCCTACGGAAAGGAGTTAGTCGACCATGGTTTTATTACCAGAGAACAATGTTCCCTTGTTTTATATTTGAAAAAGGAAATGTGAAAAAAAATTTAGTCAGATACTGTATACAAAATAAGAAGTTTCTAGAAAACACTGAGTGATGTTCCGCTGTTGGCTAGGATCTACCTAGGCCTAGCCTAGCCTAGGTGTCAAAAGAGTCGTTAACCGGGAGAAGAGGGGTGTCAGGCCTTCTCAGGCAATTTGCCAAATGCAAGAACGATGTACAACAATTTTAAACAGAGGTATTTATATAGCAAGGCTTGATCCACGATATCAAGGGCGGATGCCCTAGCTAGCGGCACCAGATAATGTGTTTTCTCCTACCCGAAATCCACCCTGACAAAGGCTAGGCTAGCCTAGGCCTAAGCCCTTTTTTTCACTATCCCCTGATTTACCTAATTTTATGTTGTGACTATTCATTCCTCATTTATTGCATGTGTATAAATAGGCCTTTATAAAACATTTAATTACTCACTTGTTTTAATAATTAATTCATTATTAAACGAAAAATGCTCGATCGCGGATGCGATGAAAATTGCAACCCCCAACAAAAAAGTTACCAGCAGTTTGCCAAACAATCCGGTGATCTGATTGGTCAATATTAGGGTAGTCGCCTCTACTCCAAATTCAGAAATTGGGGTTGTCGTGGAAGCTGTCACAAAACCGATTTTGCCAGTAAGGTTTGTGAGCATGCGCAGATGTCTGTTACGCTCTATTACAGTAGTTTGTAGTATACTGGCCGCGTAGTCAAAACGCAAAATGCCTAATATCATTATACAGTGACTATTGCTTCATTGCTTCATGATCACTTACCAGGATCTGATCCATCTTCTTTTCTAATCAGTTTCAATCCAGCAGCGAAATCTAGCAGTCGCTCTGTTGCGTCCAAGTTTATGTTTTTCTTGCAGGCTATTTCAAATGCTGTCATCCTGCCATTATTCTCAAGAAGATCGTATAATTCGAGCTCGGTTGTCACAAATAGAGCCTATAGCAACAATATTATGCATGTTAAGAAGGGTTTTGATCGGATAGAAGCAAGGCCTTTTGCATGAAAAGACAATTTATAACAATTTACGAAGACTATTGTACACTAAAATATGCAATGTAATTCATAATTATTTACTTGAAAAATACCACATGTTTTAATGTTCAGATACTTTAAAAATAGCTTTAATATTTTTGAGTTTGATGTCGCATACACAGGGTAGGCACAGGTGCAAAAGTATTATCATTCAGGACAAGAGGTGACATTTTCAAATGTGTCACGCATCAGACATCAATAACAACAGCATTATTTTAAAATTATGTTAAGCAATATATTCTTGTATGTTCATTATTATGTATTTATCTATTTGTTCCTTATTTTCTTTTATGAAAACTAGATATTAATCAGATATGCATAGGTATAGGTCCAACTTCAAAAGCAATGAATTTAATCTTGTAACCAGCCGGATAAGTCAGATTGCCAAAACTCAGTTTGCCGAATCCCAGATTGCACAGTTTACTTTGCCGAATATCAAATTGCCAACTCAAGAATTGTGAAACCTAGTTTGCCGAATCCCAATTTGCCGGAACATATTCGCGAGTGATTTATGCTTTAGTGGGTATAAGAGCCCAGCTTTTTTAACACTTAAGCACGTTAAAAATCACATTACTTCAACTTCTTTTGCCAGATGGTTCTTTCTTACTTTATCCTTGAGCCCCTCCCCCACACTCAAACTTCGCAGCCTCCATCAGCCCACCAGGCCCCCA
This sequence comes from Anneissia japonica, assembly GCF_011630105.1. Lineage (NCBI taxonomy): Eukaryota > Metazoa > Echinodermata > Crinoidea > Comatulida > Comatulidae > Anneissia > Anneissia japonica. The sequence goes on along the minus strand of NW_022704992.1, from coordinate 5,823,870 downwards.
TCCATGTCAGATATGCTACACTATACGTCACTGACCAAAACACGGTATGCTGCAACTCTTTGTACCTTTACCCACCATGGTGAATAAGGCATTCGACAAACTGTTTTAGTATAGTGGGTTGAAATTTGGCAACTGGGTTTCGAAAAATTGGGTCGGTAAAATGGCATTCGGCAAATATGGTTTCGGCCAAGTGGACTCGGCAATCTGAGATTTGGCAAACTGGCTTTCAGCAAACTGGTTGAATACCATCAAGGTAGCCAAAATTCAGAAATCTATCATGGGATGTAAATGCAATTATTAGCAATTTTAACAATGCAGGTAAATGATTGAGGCAAATACATTACAAACTAGAGGTTATCTCTTTACGTGATGCATTTCTTATAAAGTATCTTCACATTGGTCTGTTTCATGTGCGTCATCATTACCATCATCATCAATATTATTATTATTATTATTATTATTATTATTATTATTATTATTATTATTATCAATATTATTATTATTATTATTATTATTAATCATTCCACAATATTATAGTAAAAAACCTGGGACTGCTGAAATCCATTGTAGATATTCACAATGTGCTGGGGCTATTCTTTCGAATTAGAAGCGTTGACAGACGACATGATGCCTTCACACTCTCTGTAAACAAGAATAAAAATACGGATGCCAGTTCTTTTGTTAGTCACGTGTGTGATTTATTGTAGAATACCGTCTAAGCAGACGTGGTTGGTACATTAATAATAATGGTTGGAGTGGTTGTAGGTTGCCTTGGTAAATGGCATTGGATATCTCCTTAATCGATGATGATGGTTATCTCTAAAATAGTAACGTATAACATTGCATTAACATCATAACATCAAACATTATGAAAACTATTACTCAAATAAAGGTGAAACCACAATCACAATCACAGCGCAGCAGATTACGCTGCACGGTATCTACATTATACCTAGCGAACGCACACAGGCGCCGCTACATCACTACACCACCAGTACTGTAGGTGGCCATGGCCTAGGCCTAACTTCTAGCTGGTCAGTACTGTTTACTACTAGACATCATATTGTTACCACAGTACTATCAGGTGATTCTAAAGATAATAATTAGACTGAAGCATATGATTAATTGAATGATAACTAATTAAAGATAATTACCAAAGATACTAGTATCTTTGTAATTATTTACATCAATTACGCTTCAATTGGTAATTAATAGGCCTAGTTCTTCAGAGAAATATGGCACCCTAACAAAGGATCTTATAAACACAAGATAGCGTTCTCCGCAATTTACGCGTGCAAATTCAGTAATAACGCATGAACGACGCCCTCTTGCTAAATTGGAAACTTTTGAACCTTGACCGCTCTGACCATAGCGTGCGCCGCGCGACTTTACGTTTACGCGTAACAATTAGAAGCGTCCGATTTACAATATGTATAGGGCTATGTTCTCACGCGGCTGCCAACGGTTAGCAGGATCCGGATCTTTCTAACCGTTAGCTGCCGTGCGTCCATATGAGAAAATCCTGATCCGGATACCAAGAATATGACGTATGATTGGTTGATGATAGAAATGCGTTCACTTGCTAACCGATAGCGCTTGCTAACCGTTAACGGTATCCAGATACCGCTAACGGTTAGCGCTAACCGATCGGGCGTTCTCACGCAGGTGCTAATGTGACCTTCAGAACGTGTCCGTTGGTGTTGAATACGAAATAGAGAGTGGGCAAAAGCAAAGTCATAAAACACATATTATATAGCACCCGGAGACAGAAATCCAATTAATGTCACGATTGTGTTTATTTAGGCCAAGTAACAAAATCACTTTTTTCCTGTCCCCCGCCCGCATCGATTTTTGGGCCCGCGTCAATTTTTTTGTTATTTGTTAAAATTTCGTTTTTTGTTTCTGAAAAAACTCGAAATGACGATATCTGACGCATTTTCTAGACCGAAACCACGAAAACTCCACAAGCACGATAGTGGTATGGTAACGATAGACTGATTTTGACGTGTTTTGAAGTTTACAAACGCAAGTTGCACACGAAAGAAATCATTTACAGAAAGGGCTCTACGGCGTGGCTCAGCAAAACAGTGGATTTTAGACATGTCAAAATGTTGACAGTAAGTCTACACCACTATATGATTGAAAAAAAATTGAAAAATTGTTTTGACCTCTGAAATCAAGATTGAAAAATAAAAGCCTATCTCAGTAGTGTATTAAAATAGGTATATGCATTACAGTGCTTAGTACTAGTAATACTCTGAACTAGCATTGTTTTAGTTACCATATGAGAGTTTCCGGTGTTAAAAACATGATTTACTATACTATACCTCTTTATAAAACATAACTTGTACTTTGTAATAAGAGAAATATGTATATTATCGCTACTTGGAACAGTAACAACACGAAAGTCCTATGAATGCACTGAAACGCATTGGCCTATTTTAATACACTACTAAGATAGGCTTTTCTTTTTCAATCTTGATTTCAGAGGTCAAAAAAAATTTTCAATCATATAGTGGTGTAGACTGGTCTTTTAAGAACATTTTCCTGGAAACATTTTTTTGGATACGACGCCCCGTTATGGAGTTATGATTTTTTAAACAACATGATGTCAGAAAATCAACCCAAAAGCTTATCTTATTTCTGTTGGTTACGCACCGCTGATTCACAATGTTTGTCATCACTTCAAGATGTCTACCGATTCGTGAAAAAGGCCTATTCGTCCTTTCCATTTTACGTATGGCCTAGTTCTTTAAATAAAATATCATTCAAAATTAACTTATTGAAAACATTGTAACAACAGTTTACATCTGCATTACAAGTAATAACACTATCTAAAGCAATGAACATCAGACAATTAACATATCACGTCTTGTCAGAGAGAGAGAGAGGGCAAGCAGCATACCAAACCCTAGCATTCTCCGACGCAGTTCGCAAGCAGGGTTGCCAGATAGTCGACAGGCTTCACGGCCAAACACACGCCATCTCACGGCCAAATTCGGCCAAACTTTATTTCGATATCAGCCAAAATTCGGCCAGATTTTAATCCGATTAGAAGACAACAGTGGGTACATTCATTTGAAATACTACAAAAATTATACGAAAATCAGCGCTCATTCGTTTGAAATTGAAGAAATTCAAATGATAT
>NW_022704992.1:5815759-5820596 GCF_011630105.1 Anneissia japonica | reverse complement strand
ATCACAATATTAAGATTGATCTAAATTTGATTTAAATGCATTAAATATTAATGTACATTGTAGTCGATCTATAGCAACAATTTTAAGTGCCTGTTACTGGCAAATCCGTGGCTCTCTTTAATCAGAATGAATTAAGTTATATAGTTAGGTAACACTGGGCGTTAAAACAAACCTATGAAAATGTTAATAAACACTTTTTATCTAAACTTTTGAAATTCGCCTCTGAATTTTATTGTCGCAGTACTTTAAGCAATAAATCAATGTTGCTATAGTATCAGAATTATCTTCTTTATTCTCATATGCAACCTAACTAAGGAGTGTCTTTGAAGAAGTCTCTGCAAAACTAGCTTGAAATTGGAGGTGCCATCGGACCCAAATGATCACATCGAGCATGTATATATATGGCGCTCTACATAAAGAACACTTATATTAGACCTATATTGAAAAAAATGTAAACTTTTCAAAAATTCGGCCAAATATAGTTTGGCCGTGACTTTTCCAAATGCTATGGCCAGGCAAATTTTTATACGGCCAGATTTGAGAAATCTGGCCGTCAAAAAGGCCAAATGGCAACCTTGTTCGCAAGAGGAATTAATCCGCTCAGCGTGACAATAGTAAATCAAACGTTATAAGTCTAAATAATTAATAATTAAGTATAATCAATATTATCATAAATGAAATATGGTAATAAATCGAGTTTACATAATACTGTATAACAAATATAGTTTGCACTAGTTCTGTGCTGGAGGGATATCATGGTAGTGCTAAACATAGCTTATATATGAGTTAAACAGATGGCACGTACAATACACCCTCACATAACCACATATCCTGTTTTAAAGACATTCTTTACATTATTTACCACGTTTCATTGATCTTTGATCTTGTTTTTGTGTTCTAATATGGGTACCTCTATATTTCCTCTACATTGAGCATAATCACTTTGCTATTATAACAAAAGTCAATCAAACTTTGACCATTAACATTTAGGCTATGTCTCAATATCTCCCATTAATTATAGTGAATGTAGGTAAAATTGGCCCCGGAAAAAATGGCCCAGGAAAAAATGGCCCTGGTAAAAATGGCCCCAATTGACACGTAGGTAAAAATGGCCCCAATGAAAAAATTCAGTAATAAAAACATTTTTTTTTTAAATCTTCAAATATTTAAATAATAGCTGTAAAAAGCAAGAATTTAATCAATAACAAATACAGTTACACAGATGCAAAAATATATTAAGAGATTATCGGAAAACAATGGCCATTGAATACCATTTTTTGAAGAAATAAGTTTTAAAAACGTTATTCCACTAACAAAGTAGAGGAATGACATACATACAGTACTTCAACTACCAAAATATGCAACTCATAGATAACTACAAAATTCACTTTTGTTAAGTATCAAATGAAATAACTTTACATGTTATAAACAGTGCAAATAAACAGTAGATAAAGCATGTGGATCAATTGTGTGTTTTAATCACAAGTTTATGTATGGGAAAAGGGAGAGGCTTACTTTTCTCACAAACTTATAGCAATAAATGTTCTGCTTAGAGTTACTTCAAAGAAGTATTTGTTAATCATATATTGTTTTTAAAGTAAACTGAATAATTAGGAATAGGCCTACATTTATTAAGCAACTTATTTAATTGCATACTTGGTTTTTACTCCCTGCCAACTAAATTTAAGTCCCTAAAACTATACTAAATAATGTATATACATATGTAAATATGGCAATTATGCTAAGAATTAAAATGGCATGTAATTGTGAGGGTAGGGTAATTATTGTAGGATTAAATGGTATTTTTAAATCCCACAAACCTCCCAAAACACACTGTAGAAAACCAAACAATTCAATTGTGATTGACTCACTTGGTGTATCAATAAGAAAATTAAATATTCTTAAGAACCTATTTTTTGGTTAAAATGTTGATTTTTTTGTGAAAAAAATAGTTGCAAATACACCACAAACCCCCAAACACACTGCGAACCCCATCCAAACCCTTTAATTATGATTGTATAACTCTCTATTTCTAAAAAAAATAATAATAATAATTTGATGTTCATATAAACTCATTGTTTGTGGATACCAATACCAATACCCTGATTAAATTTCTGGAAAATTGTGATTCCGCTTCCGTGAAATTGGCCACAAATAAATTATTTTAGTATTAATAAATGTATGATTTATGTTGATTTATTGATTATGTTGTTGCTATTTTTTAACATTTAAATGGAAAAAAAAAAAGTGTTATTCATGGCTTTTTTTTTTATCTTTGAATATTTTATCATTGAATATGTTCCTGCAAAAAGTAAAATGTAAATGGCAATTTATTTGATGTTGGGTTCCTTTTAAAAACTAAATTATTTCAGTTAAAAAATAATGCATATAATGATTTTTAAAAATCAGTTTTAATACAGAACTTTATAATTGGGGCCATTTTTACCTACCTGTCATTTGGGACCATTTTTACCAGGGCCATTTTTTCCAGGGCCATTTTTCCCTGGGCCATTTTTTCCTGGGACATTCTTACCCTACACCGATATACACCGTCCACTTTTGTGTCCAAATTTTCCCGATGAACACATGCAAAGTAGGCCTATATGAGTTAGGTATATTACACAGTATTTTCACATGTTTAATTGTGTTTATGATGGTATTACTTAATTGATCACTATTTAATATCAAAAGTGTGATTTAGAATTTATCTTTAGAATTCGAATATTTGCGCGTGTTCAATGCGAATTATATAGAAATTATAATTGGAATGTTAAAGGTTCGTCTATTCTATGACTGAAAAGACCTGCCTTTGTAAAAAAAGCTATGTTTTGCTCTTTAGTTTTGGCCTACACAATATCAGTTTAGGGCCTATATATTGCGGCCAACTAACCTATACTATTTTAATATTTATAAATAATAATAATCAAATTAATAATATAAGATTTGTGGGCTCACTCATATTCAATTATAAAGAACGAAAATCCGGATACTCTATTTAGGGATCATTGAAATCGGTAAATCCGGTGTAGCACGAATTTTAGTTCCCGGCGAATTTTAGCATTTCGTGGTCTGGATAATCATGGGACACAAATTTTCAACACTTTCTTCCGGGGTAAACAATTATTACCGGCCAAGGCTAAAAGTAATGATACTGGCTGATAATTACTGGACTGCCAGCACTGATTTCGATATAAGGTAGACGGGAAAAATGATGCGGAATTAACAATTGCCTTTACAAACGAAAATGATGCGGCCCACTTGACATAATACTATTTTAATATTTAGGCCTATTACTATAAACAATAATAACAGGAGTGATTTTTGGCAAAGAAACCCTTAGTATGATATACTTTTTTTTATTATTTCATTATGATCTCGAAAATCACTTGTTATTTCTCTTTTCAAAAAATTCAAGGAAAAATATAATATATTTTGTTGTTTTATTATCGTTTTTCCCACACAAATTAAATACATGAACAACATAGATGTAACCTAAAATAATATAAAAGAGTAATTAATATTGATTACATTTCGATAGACATATCTAATTAAGTTTTGCTGGTCGTCATATATAATTTATTTCGCCAAAATAACAGGAGCCACTTAAAGGGTTTATACTGTATGGCAAGATTGCTAATTGAAAAATGCTTGCCATCGAGGGGTTTATTTATTTTATTTAAAACATCTTTAGGCAGGATAAGATATACAGGCGAGATCTTACTGCTGTTTTACAATATGGTCCTGCAAACACATAGTACAATAACAACAACAAAAAGTAACCAGTACAGTACAACAAAAAAATAACAACAGTTGAAACTTTGGTGGAAAACTATCCCCCGCTGGACACCAACCTGGTACTTCTGAGTCAAGGTTTCGGGGCCAGGAATTACGGCTCAAGGTTATGCTTAACTACAACTTAACCACAATATGGTAAAAACTATCCCCTGTCGGACACCAACCCGGTATATCTGAGTAAAGGTTTCGAAGTCGGGATTACCAGGTAGGACAAATACTGTACAATTACTTAAATAGATAAAAATGGTAGAAACTATCCCCCGCCGGACACCATCCCGGTATTTCTGAGTCAAGGTTTCGGGGCTGTCACAACTTTTATCTTAAATACAAACCTAACTAAACAATGGTAAAAACTATCCCCTGCCGGACACCATCCCGGTACTTCTAAGTCCAAGTTTCGTGGCCGGAATTAAATGTTAAAAGTATAGACCAAGAAAATATAAAAGGAAATGAATTGTGATAATCAGAAAAAGTATTTCTTATAAGTAATTTTGAATAAATTAAGAGATTGACATTATCCGACTATCGACAAGGATTAAAGAACTGCTTTAAAATAGTAAATTACGGTACAGTATATATAATATGAAATTGGATATAAAGTAGTGCAATCATTAAAAAAAATCTATAACTATAGTTACATGAAATTCAACTGCTAAAAAGGTTATATTAAATGCTACAGGAGGCCAGTAATTGTATTATACACAGGAACGCACATCGTGTTGGACACAGAACGCGTATCGCGTTGGACACAAAATGGCTTCTAAATTTTCAATGCCGCAAAACTTCTATCTACGGCTCTGATCAATGTACCTGACGGATATTTAATTCTGTTCAACCATAAAGCCCCTGTGGTCTAATGATTATGACTTTCACCTTGACAGCAAGAGGTCACAGTTTCGAATCCCGTTGGAGACATTTTATTACACAATGCATATATTTATAGGTTTAGGACAGCATTCGTTGAGGGCTATGCTACATGATGCACGGTCATGTCCTTTATTCAAACACTGTATTTACTCTGTCTCTTATACACATCAGATGT
>NW_022704992.1:5798337-5815180 GCF_011630105.1 Anneissia japonica | reverse complement strand
GGAAGGAATCCCAATATCTGCAGACGGATTCGTTTCGGCCTTCCATGCCTCATCAGTGCAGCTAGGGTATAGACCCAAACGAAACGTTCGACCAGCTTAGGTAGGGCTGTGTATATATATTGCCTTGGTTTGGCTCTGTAATCATTAGTGGTCGTATCGTGGGACTAGTTTGGGCCCTAACTAAGCTGGTCGAACGTTTCGTTGAGTTTCGCTGAGTTAACCTGCCGGGCCGAGTTGACTGGGGCCTAGTTGACTCGAAAGCTTTGTATTTAGCGAGCGGTATTGTATTATTAATTGTGAATGCGTCATCGGCGTTCCATACATATACACGCATTGGTGGCCGTTTTGGAGGGCGGCCGCTATAGGTAGCGGCCGATATGGGCCTACTCCAAAGGGAACTACTGTACTAAAGATTTACAAATAAAACATTAAAAAAGCAAATTAAATTTTAAAAATGAAGGCATGTTGAAGCAATAACATTTCACTTGTAAAAAACATATTCTATGTCTCATTAGAAAATTTGGGTAAAAAGAGTTTTTGAACCAATAATAATAAAGCGTCAGCACTTCACTCATCAAACATGCAGGTCTCTTTTGGTAAATTGAGGTAAAAAGTTCGCCTAATGTGGGGATCGAACCCACGAACCTGAGATTAAGAGTCTCATGCTCTACCGACTGAGCTAACCGGGCTTGTACAAAAAAATAAACATTTAAAAAAATGTGGTTCTTATGCTTCAAAACTTTGATAAGAGAATTTTAGATTCTCCCCTGTTGGTTCGCAAATTAATATGAAAATACACAATGCAGTAGAACTCGAGCCTTCTTTGGGACTCCCCTGTTTAAGGGGGACACCTGTTATTGAGGGGACATTCTTTCGAGCAATGAACGAGGAAAAGGGGATATCTTTTTGGTCCTGAAGATGTCCCTAAAAGGGATTTAAACATTAAAAAAGCAAATTAAATTTTAAAAATGAAGGCATGTTGAAGCAATAACATTGATCCAAATTAGTGACGCCGGTAATAGTAAATAATAGTAAAATGAATATCCACATAATTGTTGAATGCAGGGACATATCTCTAGTAATACACTAAAAATCTTTACATGATATGACCCATATCATGTGTACATCGTGCTCAAGCGGTAAAGTACTAGTACGTAGCGTCCCGATTCAAGGAATGACGCCGGGACGGTATTGATAGTAAATAATGGCTACGATGAATTTTCCGAATTTGAAACATCTTACTTGAATCTATTATACTGTACTGTGTATGATGATGGTGATCAGGCATACAGATTTCAGGAAAAATACAAAAACAGTGTGGTGATTAATCCTGGTGTGATTAATCCTGGTGCTTTCTAAGACGGAGTCAACGTTAAGGTAAATCAAACTCGAAAAAAAAAAACTGTTCCAAAGGCATGTTTGCATACATTTTTATATAATTTAAAACATCTTACTTGAATCTATTATACTGTGTATGATGATGGTGATCAGGCATACAGATCATTTCAAGAAAAATACAAAAACAGCGTGGTGTCCCTGTGCATTTTTGCATACGTATTTGTGACATAGTTTTATGTACTTATTAAAACATTGATACAAACCAAAGTTGTCAGTTATTTCATTTGAAACCAGTGTCAGTATAATCTTAGGTAAGCATCTTGTTCACATAAGCAAGAATTTAGTCCAATAAAACTGTTCATCATCTTGATACCTTTCGACGAAAATTGAGCCTACCGGCGTCACTACGGCGTCCCCACCGATCGATTATGGGTTTTGTTTTTTTGTTTTTTTGTTTTTTTATAGATTATTGAGAATGGTAATATCAACGAAAAAATAGATAAAATGACAGTGGAATGACCAACAAAGACAACTGAAGACAATAGTTCGTCATTAGAAGTTATTTAGTATAACTTTATTTGGAAATATTGAAATACACGCCATCGTGTTGGGATTCAATATTTCGACATTAATTATGTCATCATCAGGAATGATTCCTGATGATGACATAATTAATGTCGAAACATTGAATCCCAACACGATGGCGTGTATTTCAATACTTGGAGTATGTATTTTACATTCTTATCTGAGATTAATCAGTGGACCTTTCGGTTTTTATTTGGAAAATTAATCTAAAAATCGAGTTGCCATCCCCCGCGTTGTCAGTGACGTCGTATGATTTGTGTGCGATTTTTACTAATTAAACCCCAAGTAAAAAATAGTTGAGCCATGTACAGTAGTACCTTGCAAATTAACCCAGACACCCTGTAGTTTGTTGATTGTTGATTAGTAGCGTCCCTTCGCTACAAATTGAGTCCCTTCGCTACATCGAATTAGTATTTTCATTCATCTGGCCATGCAAGTCGTTATACTTGTAGAATGCAAGGACTATATTTTCTTTTTCAGTGATATTTAACTTTCTCGCTTTCTTTTAAAAACAATCATTATTTATTATTCTTTAAAGTACCAGAAGTAAAGATGTGTATAAGAGACAGGTTATACCTAACGGTCAACAATTGTGGTTTTATGTTTTGAAACGTTAATAATAGAATTTTAGATCTTCCCCTGCTGGTTAACAAAATATGAAACTATACAATACAGTAGAACCCCTTCTTTAGGACTCCCCTATTATTAAAAGGACACCCGTTTTAAAGGGGACACTTTTTCGTGCAATGAACGAGGCAAATATTATGGTACATATCTTTTAACGGCCAATCCCTATTCAGGGGACACTGCAATTAAGGGGACATTTTTTTGGTCCCAGAGATGTCCCCAAAGGGTTCTACTGTACTATAGGTTTACAATAAAAAAAAACCATATTTAAATTCCATAAAAAAAGCAAATAAAATTTAATAAATAAGGCAAAAGCATGTTGAAGCAATAACATTTCACTGGTCAAGTACGGTAGGTCGACAAATTCTAATTGGAAAATCTGGATAAAAATAGTTTTTATTAATATGAAAATAGACAATGCATTAGAACTCCTTCTTTGGGACTCCCCGTTAAAGGGACACCTGTAATTAAGGGGACATTCTTTCTAGCAATGAACGAGGAAAAGGGTATATGTTTTTTGGTCCCGAAGATGTCCCCGAAAGGGATTTACTGTAACAGATTTACAAATAAAACATTATTTAAGTTCCATGAAAAAAGATAATCAAATTTAAAAATAAAGCAAAAGCATGTTGAAGCATTAACATTTCACTGGTCAAGTACGGTACATATTCTAATTGGAAAATTTGGATAAAAATAGTTTTTGACCAGTAAAATAAAGTAATATTTTCACTTGCAGTGAACTGATATGACAATTATTCACAAATAAATATTTACTAGTCAAGTCAAATCAAATATGCATTTATTTTCCATACAATACAGTAAGACAGTATACAATAAGAATGCAAATTAAAACAAATACATTGTATGGAAGGAGGCTACAGTAATTTCTAGTAGAGCTTTAAGACGTAGCCACCTTTAACAAAAGATTTGGAAAAGTGACTGGTACCAATGATTAGCTGTATTTCAACTAATATAATAACAGAATGATATACCAATAAAATTATATCCAATCCAGTTTTGAACACAAGACCAGACACATTATTTCAAGACTCAAATAGAAATGAGAGGAAGAAAAGAAAAAAGATAATTAACTAATTACCATACCCCGAGACCAAAGATTTCTTAAAATGATATTTAAAACTATTCAATGTAAATTTATTTGTTAGGTCATCAGGAACATTAGCCCATAATTTCGGACCCCAAAAGAGAACTGAAAAACACCTGCTCCTAGATGTGCACGGAGTAAGATAAGTATAATTGATGCTAGAAAATCTTGTATTATATTGATGATGTTCAGTGGTAAAGTATTACGCGGTAAACGATACATAAAAGCAGCAGTTTGGATTTTATTTAAATCATTTCATGTAAAACATTAAAGTGATTACTATATATTCTTGACAAGTGCTATAAAGAGCATAATTTTATGTGATATTTGAATGGTGCTTTTAACATACTTTCATTACTATTGATAAATACTATATTAATAGTTCAGGTTTTGTGATACTTGTATAAAGCAATAACTATATTTTATTTCTTGCTTTCTTCTTTTATCCTATATAGTAATTATGGGATATTTGATTGGTGTTTTTAACATACTTTCATTACTATTGATACATACTATACTGTATTGTTATTTTATCAAGTTTTGTGATACTTGTAGAATGCAAGGACTACATTTTCTTTTTCAGTGATATTTAACTTTCTCGCTTTCTTCTTTTAAAAACAATCATTATTTATTATTCTTTAAAGTACCAGAAGTAACCAAACATCGTAGGTAAATATGTTAATGTTTTTATTGTAAATTGCAGCCTCTTTCCTACTAAATAAAGTCAACTGTGAAATACGGTAAATCTTATACTAAGGTGATGTATGCAAAATTGGCTTCCGATTGGACTTAAGCCATCACTTTCATTTTGATTGGTCATTCAATTTAAATTTTTTCACTAAAGATTTCTCTCAAAAAAATCTATGCAGACCAATTAGTAACAACTCACTGTGCTGTTGATTGAGTACCAAACTCGTATAGTGTAACACTGTAGCAGGCATAGGCAAAACGATTTAGGCTACTCCAAAACTAGTCCCGGCCGGACCAATATTTATATCCGAACAAATTTCAGCCAAAATTGGTTCCCTGGACCGATTTTGGCGTGACAGGCCCATGTATGTAAATTAAATCAATTAAATCTTCATTAGTAATGCATGAAGTACTAAAATCTGGAAAATTAATTTTCTATTCTCTAATTCGATGTAAAAAAAACTGTTTCAATATTTGAAGCACGAGTCTGAATAATCATCATGAAATAAGCTTAAATTTGTTTTTTTATTTTAACTTTATTAATCAAAGTTTCATTATAACAATTTTGATATAATCCGGCTATTACACATAGTTTGTTATCCAAGTCTTTGTATTACAAGTACAATAAATAATAATAACATTTTAATTTTCGATAAAGTGGCTAACTATTGTTCAACTTCTTAATTAAATGGCCAACTTCATGGTTTGTAAGCTATCATTGCATGCATACTGCTATACCCCATGACAAACTGGCATCGAAAATTTACAAACCCATGCTGATCCAGCAATTGACGGTACTCTTCCTCTGTTCTTTCTCTCCCGCTCATCTCTGTAAGCATCTGAACGTTGGCTCGTAGCACATGCAAGGGACCAGTTTTAGTCTCATTCAAAAGCAGTTCTACTATCAAAACAGCGCCCCCTATTAATCATAAAAGTATGCATAATTATTAATAATAATTATCATTATCATCATCATCATAATCATAACTTTTTTAATCAGTTGGACGTAAACTTATCATTTCATCATCTGTTTACAGTGACACCACTGTCTTTAGTTATATTATAGTGTATGCCAATGTTAAGGGTCTTCACCGTTGATTTCTCTGTTTTTAACAACTGAATTTTTAAGGTTCTCCACAATATTTCTTAGGTTTTTTGGCCCTAGGCTTCTTCATCTTTTCTGTTTTATTGCTTTTTTAATGTGTCTGTTTTTTCTTATGATGATTCTCTTTTTTTTATGTATCAATATTTATACATATATTTTATTGTTAATCCAAGTGGCGGGTTACCCACTGTTGGGTGTGATTTGAAATAAAATAAAATAGAAATGTTCTCAATGAATGGTTTACTCTTGATCAATTTCGTCAAATATTGGGACTTTTCGGCGCTTAAATTTGTAATAATAATACCAAAGGTCTGCTTAATGGATGAAAGAAGCAAAACTTTGTATTAAAATCATAAAAAGTCCACAGAGAAAGTTTAATTTAGAATGAAGATATTTACCGATCTGAGCAAAATTGGTTGAATATATGTGCAATTTTGAAAGGATTAGAAATGTTCAGCATTATGTGAAAAAAAACCTAGGTATTTTGAAGATTTAATTAGAATGGTGCATTGTTGAAAATATACTTGTTTTCTATTATCAAAGTCTTGGTTTAATTTTTGGCAAAGACAGAATTGTTTTTTTCACGTACCAAACAAACCCTCTTATTGAGACTTGGCATTCTACTTCTGTTTTGTGTAAGCGACTGGTAATACCTGTCCCATGTGACTAATGAATAAAAATGAGATTTTTTTTTTCTTTTCTTTTTTCTTTTTTTTTTTTTTTTTCTTTTTTATCAAAATAAATGTGTTTCAATGAGAGAGAGAACACTCGGTTACAGCTATTCAACATTTGGAAAGTGACCTGAAGACAGCTGGTCAACAACAGGGACAAATAGAAGACGTGGATGAGAACGAAAGGAACACATCTGATAACATATAATCACAGACATAGGGTCTGTGATATAATCAACAACACCGGGAACAGTCCTACAAAATAAGAATATGGCTGAGATGGAAGCCTAGTGACAGCCACCCAACTAAAAGCATACTTAGAAGGTGGATGATGAGGGGGAGAGAATATGTAAATGACTGCTAAACCTGTCTCTTATACACATCTAGATGTGTATAAGAGACAGGTGTTCATCTATTTATAGAAAAAACACTAATGATATTTATCTATTTATAGAAACAGTTATTTTCTTACCAGATTCCAAAGAATGAAACGCCTTTTCTAAAAGTTGGTGAACTTTATCCTCTTCCCAATCGTGAATAATTCTTCCAAAGGTATACAAGTTGGCCTGAGGAAAGTCGTCTTTGAAAAAATCTCCGGCAATAAAATCTACTTTTAACATTTTTGTTTTTTCAGTTCTTATTTTTTGTGCACTCTCTATGGCAGAGTGTAGATCAAATACTGTTACTGAAGCGTCTGGATATTCAGAAGCTAATGCATATGCTAATGCTCCCGAGCCTCCTGTAATTAAAAAAGTTAACATTAAGTAAGTAAGATAGCTATATCACATCCAATAATACTGCTTCTGTTGCCTTTTCAAAGTCTCTTGGCCTCTCTAGATGAGTATAGCTTGCAGGGGGAGTGGTAATGTGGTACTAGACACAATGACCTTCCAACATAAACCAATGCCGAAAAAAATCAAGTACACAATACTCTGTTATTATCAAGATATATATATTAACATTATTAATTGAATTTGAATTAAATTATAAAAAATAAATTTATGAGCCAGTTGTGAGGTAAAATAATCTCAAATAATAATCTTCTACTCCAGATTAAGCTAATGGCTTCTACTCAATCACAGTATTTAGGGTCATGAATACTGTACGCGCACATCTCACAAACATGCAAGTTTACTTGCACTTACGTTGTCGTTTCGTGGGACCTTGGCAACAACATCCAAAAAAAAGGATCAACAGACAGAACTTTTGACGTAAAACCAGTGCATTCTGCCTACACATGTAATAATAATCTGTTACAACATAGATTCAATGTTGAAACTTCATTAGTTACCTCCTAAGTCACATATTCTTCTGAAAGGTGAAAGGTCAAACGATTTAGCAACACCCGGTGCCGTGATTGAAGACAAATCATGCATAAATTGAAGGAAAATGGTTGAATAGTCTTGGTCACTACTGTACAACGAATCAAACGTCTCAGAGGTAACCTATTTAGAATGAATTTTTAAAAATAAGTATATCAATCAATCGATCATTTTATTCATTGCAATTTAAATATGAAATATTTCAAATTAAATTTAAACATCGTATAATAAAAACACATCAAATATTAAAATTGTATAAGCATCAAGTAAAAATATCAAAATACAACAATAGATAAAAACACCAAATTTAGAAATATAAACAAAAAAAATTACAACCGCACTAAATGACCATCCGAGAAGATCGGAACTTCATCGTCCTTAGTGACATGAATGGTAAATAAATTTTTAATCCTGTTAGTTTTGAATTTTGATAGCTCTTTTAAAATTATCAAGTAAGTTATTAAATTCCAAAACAGATGGAAGAAATTTGTTCTATATACACGGCATCTGATACTGGGTGGAACACACTCCTTTTTCCATCTTTACTAATCCTCTCAAAGACTAAGGTGTCATCCATGCACTTCACACACGTCACCATTCCAAGAAGGATATTGGCAAAGGTAAAGAAAAGTATGGGCCCCATCCAAGAAACTTGTGAGACCTATTCATTATAGTGACACAGAAAGAGTTGAAAGCAATATATCTTATTTTACATCATATAGTAACCCCGACAACTCCAAACTTCACTGTTAGGTGGTCAATGAAGTCGTAGTATTACGAAAACCAATTAAAAAATGTCTAACCTCCCCTTCGCCTTTGACGGTGACTAAAACATTCATGTACAAATCTATAAGAGCATTGGGAGTAGAAACATTGGTTTTGGAGGATTATATCCTTACTCTTCTTATAAAGCATCACCAATTATATCGAAACCTTGTTTAATATCAAATGAGAGAGAGAACACTCGGTTACAGCTATTCAACATTTGGAAAGTGACCTGAAGACAGCTGGTCAACAACAGGGACAAATAGAAGACGTGGATGAGAACGAAAGGAACACATCTGATAACATATAATCACAGACATAGGGTCTGTGATATAATCAACAACACCGGGAACAGTCCTACAAAATAAGAATATGGCTGAGATGGAAGCCTAGTGACAGCCACCCAACTAAAAGCATACTTAGAAGGTGGATGATGAGGGGGAGAGAATATGTAAATGACTGCTAAACAACTTGGTTTGAGGGGTACATGCCTACAAGATATAGATAAAAAAGAGAACATGGCTCACCTCAAATCCAAACGCATTTTTGTAAGCCTGTGTATTATTTCCATCCTTGATAACAGTCCTCAAATTCTGGAATAAAGGGTACTGGATGCGGGAAGCATGGAGCACCGCTGCCACCATGTTGTTAGGCTTACTAGCTTGTAGGGCATCTGCTACCTCTGGGATATTACTGTAGATAGCTGTAAGAAAATGCCAAAGAAATTCATGTTATGCTAACTTAGCCCACCACTTTCAATTTCTCTCTCCACAATATAATTTAACTATAAACTCAATGTATTGCACCGCCATAATATCTTTATCCAGCCTAGCCAAAAACATAAAATATATTATAGTCACATTATTTCTATACCCAGAACTTCAGAAACTTATTATGCAAATTGTCTTGCACTTTGTCAATTAAAATCGATTTAATAATGTTATATTTATATAGGGCATATTGCACATTACCCCTAAGCGCTTTACAGAGAATAATATATAGGCCAACCGAGAAAATACAAATAACAATAAAATAATAACTATAAAATAAAAAAATAATAGGCCAAGGCCTAATCATCATAATAACAATGAGGCTAAACTACTCCTATTAATTAATGGTTGGCCGTTGACTCCGAGGAGCTCATCTGCCCGTTGTTCAGCTATTGGTTTTTCTTGCTGCTGGGTGACCATGAACACCCTCCTGCCACAAGACATAGAGGCCTACCTGAGAGGGTTGAGTCAGTGGGTATTGACAAACTGCGAGGCATGCGATTCATGCAAGCCATCTACCCTGGTGCAATTCATGCGAGGCAGAACGAACACGCTACAAATCCCTAAAAGTGACAATGTTCATATGACCTTCTCATCGAGTAATACTAAAATCAAACCTCTTCCTTCAATCACAAAGTGACTTAATTCAATCAGGTCAGATCATATCCCTCTCTGAGTCAAAAGTAATAGGAGTCGTGACGAGGCCTCGCCAACCTAAAAACCAACAGGGATTGTACCCACCTGCATGTTATTGACGTTATTGTTCTTAGACTTATTATGATAAATTAATAAAAAAAATAATAAATGAATACAATATTAAAATAGTATGGGGTTATTCTATACTTTTGAGGATTACCATAACCACAACTTGTGAACTATTATCTGTACAGACTCCCTAAAAATTAGACTTGCCACAAGTCTCTAATTTATGGATTTTTCGTAGTACATTAGCGCATTTCGGAAAGCGCCACCAGCGTCGGTTTATGTTGAGAAACTTTTTTGATGAGAATTAATCCCAGAAAAAGTATACTATGGAACGCCATGCAAATAAGTAATATGGAACGCCATTTGTGCCAAAATCGATTTATTCTTAAGCATTTCAACTGATTAAGACAAAGATTAGGGACTGGAACCCAGTCTACCTAAAAATGTGCCACACATAGCTCCGTCATCTTCTCCATCATTTCACCACACCCTGAATGCATTGATTTGTTATAATTTGATTGCTAATCATACCTTTGTTTTTATATTATTTGGCATTACAGACAGATAATTAAGTAAAATTTTTATATAATACAATAATTGTAATATACCTCATTATTCGAATAAGCACTAGGGAGCTCCCCGTAGGGGAGATAAACCACAATTCGACAGGAAGAAAAAAATATATAAAATTATATGTATTTTTTTACATATTAATAGACTCTAAAATCGATTAAATAAACCTTTGAAACCCCTAAATTGTGACTGTCATATTTTCGGGGAGCTATGCCACCTGGACCACTTTCGAAAGTTTTTAGTGACTTCAGCCACCCCACCCCATCCCCCACCCCCTGTCGGGAAAATCCTGGCGCCGCCACTGATCACAGCTATTAATTAAAACGACGATGAAGATGAATTATAATATGAATGTCATTTCAAGGAATCCAGAGGACACAGAACTAGGGGGTGCTGAGTTATGGAGAGAATGTGTGCCGGAAATGGTCTGCCAGTTGGTTGTTACCATGCGCCAGTGATGTTGGAGTACAGCAAGATGAAATATTTATGTAATGCATGAATGAAAAGTTCGGGGTTTGTCAGGCAGTAAAATGATTATTGTACATTTTAAGTGCTCCCTCTATGCATAAGTGTAAGCTAAATTACGGTGATTAATTAGCGAAGGAGACAATTATTTCGAAGTTCCCTCTTTCCAGGAGGGGATGCAAATTCTTTGTGAAAATGAGTACGCCGCGGTACTCATTTTCACAAAGGAATACACTTAGCAGGTTAGCTAACAATATGCAAATTTACACGAACACCTGGGAAAAAAGGTGCAATCACGTTCTGTTTCCTAGCAAACATCTGTACTGTAGTGTGGGGGGGGTGGCCTACTGATGTACTCTGTATAGCGGGGGGCGATGAAGCATATGATAGACCTAGGCCTAAACTGAGTAGACAGTGCAATTATAATATGTGATAGAAAGTACACTTTCGAAAGAAGTAAATTAAAAAAAAAATTAACTAGGCCTAGGGCCTAAGGATCATTCCTTTTTTTAAGTATGCTAACTATGCGGCTCTTAATGTAGCCCTAGCTAGGCAAGGCATTCATGTTGAAAGCAGTGGTGTTTGTTTATCCATGAAAAAAGCACGCCGGGAAAAAAACTCGCCGCCGGGAAAGCTTACCTTGAAAAGGTTACCTTGAAAAGGTGACGAAATCTAGCTTATGACGTATGTATGATAACTATAGCGTGAGTGTGACGTCACCAAAAATACAAATTTTCTATTATAACCAAAATATTAATAAATTCCCTTAATACGAATTAAGGGTAGCACCATCTCCTTGCAATACAAATTACAGCTCCCATTGATGTCTCAGTCGAGAAATACATTCAGCTGAAGTTTTTCTCGAAAATCTGACTACGAAACCATATCGAAATTCACGTTCACTTCTGGCTCTCAGTTGTGCTTCGCACACGCCGCTGAGGGCGGCATTCCGGGAACCCTGTGTCTAGAGGTACTATTATCCCAAATAAGCCCCACTAAGGTGTGGACTCAGTTTTTGAACTAGGTAGCCTAAAGTAGGCCTAATAAGTATACATTAAAGACAAAGTTTTTAAGTTTCACTTTCTATGATGCATCGCTCTATCATGGTTGCCGGAAACGGCTGGCTGGTAAAACATTAGAAATTTGTTGGCCTGCATTTTGACTATATAATGATGACGTGATAATGGATTTTACTATATAAAAGTGTCACTTCTGGGCCTCTAGAGGTATTATTTCCTAAAATTTGCTCACGTCAGGCCCAACCATGGTGGCCCTGAGGTTTCAAAACACATTTGCGCCCTTGCCAAAACCACATCACCCCCGAGTCCCCCTTGGTGCTCCGTACCTCACATTTTGCCTCCAGGCATTCCAATAAGGTGGAGTACATGGATAGAAAAAGTTTAATATTAAGATTACTGGAGCATTGGGAAGAATTTAGAATTGAAATGTAGGCTTAAGGCAATTATAAATGGGTCTGACGTAGTACCGCCGTTTGAGGATTGTAAAATTAGGAAAATTCTTTAGATCAAAGGAAGGATTTTCTTTTTTGGGGTCCACCATTCACATGAGCCATGTTTAAGATTATTTATAACATTTTCAAAGTATTGTTTTTTAACTCTCTGTTTTGTGATCTACCACAACACTTAGTAGCTGTATAAAACAATATCATTATACGTGACTATTGCCTAAAGTTGATAAGGTTTTTGAGCTCAGGGATAAGCCATTTTGCATGTGACATGTTCCCGTATACTACGGAAAATGGTATTTTATGTTTTATATTTAAAAGTAAAAAAAGGAATAAGAGATCGTAAACATTTATACAAATGGAGTCCAATCAGTGTTTTGGAGTTATCTTTAACTTTTGATGTTATGCTTGCGAATGTATCTTGGTTGTTCTGGATGTCGAATGACACCGCTTCATGATCACTTACCAGGATCTGATCCATCTTCTTTTCTAATGAGTTTCAATCCAGCAGCGAAATCTAGCAGTCGTTTTGTTGCGTCCAAGTTTATGTTTTTCTTGCAGGCTATTTCAAATGCTGTCATCCTGCCATTATTCTCAAGAAGATCATATAATTCGAGCTCGGTTGTCACAAATAGAGCCTATAGCAACAATATTATGCATGTTAAGAATCGTTTTGATCGGATAGAAGCATGGCCTTTGGCAGGAAAAGACAATTTATAACAATTTACAACGATTATTGTACACTAAAATATGCAATGTAATTCATAATTATTTACATGAAAATGTTTTGAGTACCCCATGTCTTAATGTTCGGATACTTTAAAAATAGCTTTAATATTTTTGAGTTTGATGTCGCATACACAGAATAGGCACAGGTGCCAAAAGTATTATCATTCAGGATAAGACATGACATTTTCAAATGTGTCATGCATGAGACATCAATAACAACAGCATTATTTCAAAATTATGTTAAGCAATATATTCTTGTATGTTCCTAAATTTGGTCATTTTATTATATATTTATTTTATTTGTTAATAAATATTTTAAAGACAATTTCAACTGCAATCTCAAAAACTTCTGGTGCTTCCCTTTCCTTATTTTCTTTTATGAAATTAGATATTAACCAGATATGCATAGGTATAGGTCCAACTTCAAAAGCAATGAATTTGATCTTGTATCCAGCCGGATAAGTCAGATTGCTGAAATTCGGCAACTGGGTTTCGGAAAATTGGGTCGGTAAAATGGCATTCGGCAAATTTGGTTTCGACCAAGTGGACTCGGCAATCTGAGATTTGGCAAACTGGCTTTCGGCAAACTGGTTGAATACGGTTGAATACCATCAAGGTAGCCAAAATTCAGAAATCTATCATGGGATGTAAATGCAATTACTGCATTAGCAATTTTAACAATGTAGGTTATCTCATTACGTGATGCATTTCTAATAAATTATCTTCACATTGGTATGTGTTTCACGTGCGTCATCAATACCATCATCATCAATATTATTATTATTACTCGTTCTACAATATTATAGTAATAAAAAGAAAATAGCAAAAACCTGGGACTGCTGAAAGCCGGTGTAGATATTCACAATGTGCTGGGGCCATTCTTTTGAATTAGAAGCGTTGACAGACGACATGATACCTTCTTACTCTCCACAGATTCTTATTTAAATGCATAACAACATTTCCTGTTTTAAAGACATACTTTACATTAGTAAATCACGTTTCATTGATCTTTGATCTTGTTTTTGTGATCTAATATGGGTACCTCTATATTTCTTCTACATTGAGCATAATCACTTCGCTAATTATAATGAAAGTCAATCGAACTTTGACCATTAACATTTATGTCTCAATATTTTCCATTAATTATGTCTTAAAATGGTCATTAAGGCACCAAAAATTGTAATTTTAACTGTATTAAATTAGTACTAATTCGTGTCCATAACCTCTCTAATGATTGCTGTTTTGGTCATTGTATTCTAAGTATTTCTAGTTTTCTGGGACATGGGACGCTTTTAACAAGACAAAATGCCGAGTCTTCTATATGCTGTGAAACTGCTTTTATGTTCAATTCAATCGTGACGTCTATGTTCATGAAAATCTTATTTTTTACAATTTTCCCTCATTCTAACCGGGTCCTAGCCAAATAAGGATCTAGGCTTGTTTCCCCCAGCCCGGCCATCTCCGCTCTCGAACACAGCGCGTGCGTACAATCCTTTGATCTTTACTGGGCATCGACAATCCGATACTAGTTGCGAGCGCAGCCGTCAATTATTAGTCTATGCGTGCCATACGTTTTATGGTGTTAGTTCCTATTTTATTAATTTTGGGTACTTCGCAATATCTGTTACATCTGATTTCTTTTGACCGCGAGCTTGTTAAATGCTTTTATAAACTGCAATTTGATTTGTGAAAATTGACCAAGAAAATGAAAAGTTATAGCAATGGAAAATTTACGAATTTTATAAAATTTCATGTTCTTATGTAACATTAAACTGTCATTTTGACAATGTTGGACTAAGGTGCACAAAACGAACATTTGAGTAGATACAGAAAATTTATGAATTTTTTCTGCGAAGTGAGTCTCATGAATGACAATACACCACAACATCGGTGAAATTAATGTTGAAATGAAGAATATAATTTCAGTCTATATGTTGGTGCAAAATATCATTAGGCCTTTGTAATCACCGCACGACGCGGGATTATCATGGCAACTAACACGCGCGTGGGTAAATCGTCACGTACGCTGACGGTTTATGTTCTGGTTGCTATGGTTTTTGTAGTCGATGCTAGAGTTATAACCTTTGATGTCCCGAGATGTGCGTCCTTCTGTTTAATTTCCTTGCTTTCACTGTCATCCTACCCGCTATTTTTATTATATTGCGCATAATTAATCGAACTATTTGATTATTTCATTGCGTAATACTTCATTAGATGTAACCTAATGGGAACTTCTAAGGGAGCATGGTACCAGCATAGCTTCATAGCTCTGTTGATTTAAGATCATTAACCGAAATGGTTACTTTTCCTCGCTCAAATTTTTAATCGAAAACATATAATTTACTTCACCACCACAGAGTACAAGCTGATCTATTACTAAGGTTTTTTTTTTATTACCATAACAGGAAAAAATGATCTTACAATAGGAACTAAATGGCAATGCCAAACAGTGGATCTATATAGTCAAACAGGCAGCTAGCTTTTTCAAACAAAGTGTCGAAGGCCACCGACTGTTAACACACCAAGTGGCCAACGTATTTTAATGACAGTTAATTCACCAATGTTGTAGTTGATAATAAGGAATAGTACTAAAACATACATACAAGTTTTACTAACAAGTGCTCCGTTGTGACGATGGCGAAGTAGCAATGATACATGCTTGCGGAACACCAAATAGATAGTTCTAGAAAGAACTGTTGTTTTTGTTGCGTGTCTTGACACTTATGTTGCTTCAATCGTTATCATAGCAACAAGGTTCTTCCTGAAATATGTACGTGGTGTACAACAAGCATCTAGACTATCATGTCCTCGTTAATGTACCAAATAAATGTTCGTATTTACAGACTTTTCAGAATATGAAGCGCTTTATTTCTAGACAAAGATTAACGAAAATCTGAGACAGTATAATTCAAGATTATAGATGCAATTTCTTTAAAAAAAATGTTTAATATTCATATAGTGCACATTGCACATTGCCCCCATGTGCTTTACACAATAACTACCGTACTCGCGCGAATAAGCGCCCGGGCGCTTAAAATATTTTTGCACTTTATGAGGGGCGCTTATTCAAACGGGACGCTTATTTGCTTATAGAAATAGATGAAAATCGAGGGGTTCTTATGGGAAATTATTTTAATAATTAAAAATTCAAGAGGCACTTTTTGAATGAAAAAAAAAAAGATTATATATGGACATTACGAATGGTGGTTAGAAAAGATAATCGTCCAGAGAACATGGCTTATAACAAGAATGCGTGAATATTTACATAACAGCAAAATAGTAGATGCAATTAGTGGTGGGTAGTGGTTAGCTTGTTGGCCATCGGCCGATTGAGATTAGCAGGATGGCAGGATCATTGTATTTTTCTTGAAAACTCAGATGAGAATGTGCTTATAAGGTCGAAAAAAGAAAAAGAGGAGTAGGGCTAGACATAGACAAATATGTAAAAAGATTAAAGTTGGAAATATACTGTATGTCCAGGGATCGGAGCACTCATCTGTCCAAGAGAAATATCCTCATTTTGATATTGACTGAAGAAGAATGTGTTTCCACTCTACAGCTCAAATCATGCCAACAACCACAGTCCCATGATTGATTGGATTATTTGCTAAAAAGAAAATCTTATTAGGGGGCGCTTATTCAAACGGGGCGCTTAAGGGAAATTTTCACGAGGGGCGGTTATTCAAACGGGGCGCTTATTCGCGAGTACGGTATATGGTAGGGCCAACAGAGGAATGAGCGAAAAAAAAAACCAATTAAGTAACAGTAACATTCTCTTCTAAAAATAATTGTGCAGTATTCATTGAAGGAAGGAAATAATAATGAATATTTGTCTACTGATGCTGTTCAACTATAGACCTATAATCCCAAACATACGTGCACCCATCACATTGATGCCTATAGGCATATATATATATATATCATATAT